>NC_135778.1:38881060-38979981 GCF_028453695.1 Augochlora pura
ACCTTCCACACCTTCTACTATATATTCGGCGGAGCCGAATACTCTCCTCCGATTTCCACCTATTTCCGATCATTACAAGACTCCCTTTAATGGAAAGGACTTCGACTCTCTTTGGTCGAGATAAAAAGAATCAGAGATGGAAAAGTTCTCCGCCGTGGAAACCCGAGTGATTCCGTAAAGACGGAACTTTCTCCAAGCTGAAAGATGGGAAAGATCGTAGAACAGAGAACGGTGCCCGTATAATTTGATAAAACACGCGCTAAAATTTAAATCTACCGCGTGTCCAACCGTGGCGTGCTCCGTAGCGAAACGGTCGAGCGTAATGGAATCGGAGGGGGGGGGGGGGGGGGACAGAAAACGGAATCGCGTGCTTCGATTCGCAATTACGATGAGAACCGTAGGAAGACATTAAAACGCGAATTTACATAAGCACGGTCGCGCAACCACGAAATCTTGCCGCGCTGTAAATCCGCTTAAATCTCTTGCCTCGTATGTTGCGTTTCGCGCGCGCGCGTATAAATCATCGTCCATGGGAAACACGCTCGCGGCGAACCCGCGTTCGAGAACCGCCTCCTGGTTCCGACTGTCGCGCGCCGAACAACGCGGACGAAACTTCTGGCGAACTCGCGTAGAGTCAACCGAACACCCCCCCGGTTGTGCCCCTGCCTACTCCCCCCTCCCCATCCCCTCAGGAATACCGTGCCAGTTTTAGCTACATGCAATTATACAGAACTCAAGGCTTACATGCAAATCGGTTCCTCTTCAGTGGGATTTAATTGATCCGGTGTGATATGCTAATCTGATACGATTATGCGTCTTTCCAATAATGAATTGGGACCATCATGGATCTGGAACCAATCGAATTTACAAACGTTTGCAGCCTCCCCCCGCTACCACCACCACCCCCCGCGGACGATATCGACGAAAGTAATCCTCTGAACGACGAGCCGGCGACTCTCCGTGTTAGCGGTGCGCTTCCAATCGCTCGCCGATGATTTTTAACCCTTTCGCGTCGAGGCGCCCACTGTATATCAAGCTGCTTTTTCCATACATTAATGATACCCAAACAGAATAATATAGTATTTCATTTAAAAGACAGGGAATGAATTTTATATTATTTTAACGAATTGAAGGCAACAACCTTTTTGAGAGAGAGAGAGAGAGACATTCTACATGAAAATTAATGTTAAAAATATGTAAACATTTTTGTTCCATCACTTGCCGTTTACAATGTCCATTACGCGGCATTTATTTTATAAAAAAGAAAATCTGCACGCCTGTCGTTCATTTGTAACAATACATTAGTTCTACATATTCGCTTAATCCTATTCTCAATAATTACTATCATAATGTTAAGAACAAATACTATCCACGCGATAAGAAGAAATTTCTTTGATCGATAAAATTGCGACGCACGTTGTAATTGCAAATTAAAGGATGGTTACGAATTGAAAAATAAGCTCCAAGCTGAACAAATTTATTATCCGCGACGATCATTTATGTAGATTATACGGAAATACATAATATCTCAACTAAATTGAGCTGTAACTTGATTTCATTGCAGCCTAATTAGATTATATTGCAATTAAATTATAAACTAATTATCCTCATGATTACAATAATACATGATAGATGATATCAATTCGACAGACACGAACAATTGAATTATTTTAGAAGCATTGGCTCAACGGGAACAAATCCAATCATCGTGTAATTAGAACGGAATGTAATCAAACTATAGCGTAATTCAATTAGTCGAAAATGTCCTAAATTCGTTTCTTTTATTATACCAGAGATAGCTTTCAATTCGACAATTTCCATTTTATAAAAGAAAATGTATTTCATACGCATGAAAATGTTTCTTGTAACTCACAGCAACAGTTCTACTACTCAACAATTTTTTTAAATCCAAACCTTATTGTTATCAAAATTATTTTGGAACTTGATAGGACAATTTTAGAAAACGCGTTATTGATTAAACGTGATTAGCGAAACTAGCATACGTAGGCGTCATTAAGACCATTGAGAGTGGTACAGTATCTGTCGACGTTGCTTTTAGACCATATTACAGGCTAATACATGGAACAAACGATATGGAGAATAAACGCTAATGGGGCGAACCACTACCATAATATACGTACAGTCGGCATAAAAAGTATTCGCATACTTTTGAAAACCTTGTACAACTGGAACAACTTTCTTGTAATTAAAAATCATGTTATTTCTATTACATTAATTCTATTATATTAAAAATATAATAATACACACGATTAGTATTTTATACCATCGTTGTTAGTACTAAATAAAACCCTGTTACAATACAACATTAAATCTAAATGAAATTAATAATTAATTCGTACGAAGATCTTCTCGAAACATTTCTTACAATTTCAGACAAGATAAGAACTAACCCTTCACGAAGTCACTTTAACTGTAATTCTAAAGTAACGTTTCTGACATGTAGCATTTCCATTTTACAAGGTAAAGAGGTTATGTTCAATTCTTATAACGTATATATTGTATTAGTGCAGCAGAACGTAACAATTGTATTTGCTAATAATCTCAATGTCATGCTTAAAGATCACAATAAATTACATCAAATCCAAAATCTCAGAGCTCAGAAAACATGTTCGAAACATAACCAAAACATCATCGAGCGCAAAGGGTTAAACCGGTACGAGGTTAAACGTCTAAAAAAGAGTAAAATCTTTGTTATCGCCCCGGCTATCCGAGAGGAACACGGAACAAATATTACGGCAGAAGCGGAGCGAGCCCAAATAAAATATCCGGCAAGTAGAACAAGCAAACGCCGCGCTATTTGCATATGCAAATCAAACGAATAAAAATCGCGGACAAAGTAGCCGGCCGGCCGAGGAAAATATCGTGCGATCGGAACGCTGAAATCCGACTAAATGGAACGCGCCAATGAAATATCAAGCAAACGGCAAAGTTGGACGCGATACGGCCGGCTATGGATTAACGACTGGAAATGGGTGAACAACAACGAAAAAAAAAAAAGAAAATAGAAGAATCGCGCGTTAATATAGGGCGCGTGCGAGCTCACGCGAAAATTCAATCGTGTTAATCGCGCGGTGAACGAAGGACGGCGCGCATCGGAAACAAACATTACGCGCGTTGCGTGGTTCCCCCCACCCCTTACCGGCTCGCCTCTGGAAATCGCTGTTTTTTTGTCGCACGATCTCGCGCGCGCGGTGGGGGAGTGAGTGAGATAAAACCGGCGGGATTTTTGCGTCCACGATACGGACGTAATAACGGCGGCTTTTCGTTTTCCCGGGCCCCGATCGGGAAGCGATCGATTGATACCAGCGTGATAACTCATTAAGGCAGGACCGCTGCCGCCGCCGCCGCGGCACCGTCAGCCTTTTATTTTGACCTGATCGTGTAATCGTCGGATTACGGGGTCCGTGAACGAGCTCTGGCTTCCGCGCAAATTTATCTACACTCTCTCTTTTTCTCTCTGTCGGATAAAATCGCTGTGTGCACGATCCAGGTAAGTGAGCATAGTTCGGCAGGTTATGTGAGGTTATGTCAGGATTTGTCCCAGTATTTCGACTCGCGAAATTTTCTAAACGATTCGCTTTGGTCTGCTATAATTGCTACGTTTCTCTCATCATTTGTCATTTCGTCTCATCGTTCTCTGTTCTGAATGTTGTATTAAAAATGAATAAATGCTAATTAACGCAGCATGAAAGGAATACCACAGTGCAACGGGTTAAAAAATGTCAGAAAAATCGAAACACGGTTTTAGCGCATTGAATAAAATTTCTAGCATTTAATGAGACTTTCGACGAAGCACAAAAAAAATACCCTGGCTCTGAAGAATCGGATTCGATTTTTTAAATAATTGGGAATGCTTTTCTATTAATAATATGATTTATGTTTGCTTAAAAAGATGCGGAATTCTCCGACGGTTTCCGCAAGCGTAGCCGAGCGACGGTGCACCGTAAAAGGGTTAAAGTGGCCGCTACCGGTACGTTCACCCTGTCTTGAATAATTCGGCCGCTTTATTGTTCTCTAAACCACTGGAAGAATCTTCAGAGTCGGAGATGCAACGGGTGAAGAGTCTCATTACAAGAAGGACCGGGTCTCCTCTTGCCCGGACCAGTGGCGGGTTCATTGTGCAATCCTTAACCGTACGAAGACAGCAGAAATCCCCCGTCCTCGTCTCTCTGAACAGAGACCCGGTTTCTTGCCGTTTAACCCCTTCGCTGCGGCGGACTTTGATACGCGCCGGCTTAACCGTACGGCAAACATTCAATTACAATGCGCGCCGAAAGTGGCAGATTTTTGAAAAGGGACGCATTTTTGTAAAAACATATTTCTAATAATTTATCAACTAAATATATATACTAAACGGATACTAAATATATATAATAGTATATATACTATAATATAGTAAAAGTCGATTTATAGGCTATCGGTAAAGTGTTAACAAAGTCCATTCAACCTGAATAAATGCAAAACAGCACCGCAAATTTCGAAATAAAACGTTCCTAAATTCAGCCGAATTAAACGGTATCTTAAAGACGCATCGCTCTCCTTTTCATTCGTACGTCAAACGGTTAATAAGAAGCTGTCGCAGGGCGCACGTCGAACGGAATAAAAACGCAATTACCGGTCGCCGTGCGCGTCGAATCGCCCGCGGCGTCTGCTCGCCGTTAATCGGTGCTCGTAAATAAAATCGCATCCCACGCGTAATATCTACTCATACAGATCGCTGGCACCGGTGACTAATGTGTTGCCTCGTTAGACGTAAGCCAGGTCGTTTGCAGATTACTGCCGTCTTTTGTTGGCATTGGCGAAAGACATACGAGCGGCGGGGATAGGACGCGGAGAAATGGGTGGAACGGGCCGCCAAAGAAAACGACGGCGGCAGCGTCGCCGTCGACGGCGGCGAAAGGGAGAAGAAAGGCTTTGAAAAGGGGGAGGACGGCCAAACGAGGAAAAAGAAGAGAAGCCCGGCCGAAGGAAACTGTGGCTTCCACGAGCGGAAGGGAACACTCCGTTAAGCTAAGTCCACATCCTTCACCCGGAGAGGGGGGATGGAGGCAATAAAGACGTGCCGTATCACGCGGCGCTCTATACGTCGCTGTGGATGCTCCTTTACATCCGACCGGTTCACGATCCATCGCTTGATACCGGCGTCTCTGGAAGCTGCTGCGCGCGGTTCACCGTGCCAGAACACCCTAACTCGCTCTCCTCATGCCTCGCCTCGCCCCCTCTCAAACTACCCGCGGACTTGCACAATCGCGGGATCCTCGTAGACCTTCTTAATATGTGTGTTCCTTGAATGCCAGACGAGGCCGACGGTGCTCTCTCTGTGTCTTCTTCGGTATCCGTTCCCCCCTCTCTGTTCTCCCGCAAACACGAAACGCCCGACGACAGTATGAAAGGGGATTCACATTTGATGCCACTTTAACGGGACGCGACACGCCCGGTGTCGCGCTTCAAACCGCGCCGCCTCTTAGAAAGTAATCTTCCCGTGTATCTTACCGCGATGAAATCGGAGACGGCGAATTTCGTACGGTTTCTCTGTTCCAGCGTGATTACCGAAATTTTCTGGCCCCGCGGTGCTCTGCGCCTCTCTAGGGCCGATTTACAATGCAGAGTGAGACGGTGGTAGTGGGAGATTCGAGGTAGGAGATTTTATGCTAAGTTTTTTAGCAATTTGATGAGTCATAAGACTGAATTGCGTATGCATAAAATGAAGCAACGAACATTTTTATACAGTTCCTCCTGCTACTAATATACTAATATTGTACAATGTGCTATAGTATACTAATAATTTTCGAGCAGGAATGCGATGACTTGATTTGCACATGTATGATATATGCTTCAGTTGAAAATATTTCAATAATACAATAATAATACAGGGAACTGGAAATTCTGTTGCAATGACCAAAATCGTTTTAACCTTATTTCAAGCTTTGATACTATATTTCTCTCTATATTATATGTTACATGTTTCGACACCGAGTTTTTTAGTCGTGTACGCGCTTTTTACCCAACTTACCCCTTTACCTATGCTTCAGGACCTCGTTCCGTACCCCACGTCCAGGAATCCATGTACAACGCGAGGCGATCGCTTGCCCAACCACCGACGAAACATCGCGCGCACCTTGCCAGGTGAAACGAAATGCCAGGGAAAGTAGGTAGCATCATTAGACGTTCGTTATCGCCTAACTGCATCGACGTGTCCCGACGCATTGTCTTCCGGCGTTACCATTTCTCGCCACAATTACAAGAGAGAGGCAAGGCGAGGCGAACGTCATTATCAATCCCGAGACATAGCTCACTATCGTGGCAAACCGGTATGCAAACTGCAAAGCCATAAATTACACCAACCGGCTCGCATTATCGACCGATCGAGGCGAATTTCCCGAAAGCTATATCTGCTTGGCTGGCTGGCGGCAACGGGACACCGTGGCGCGAAACGTTATGGTTGCGAGCTTACGGAAGCTCTCGCGCGCGCCGAATAGTCACGGAGATACCCGCGAGGACGTCTTACGTGACTAAAGGTCGGATTTCGAGTTTCTGGTCCGGCTGACCAATTCCCTTTTGGTTTACGGCGGAAGTTCTACAGACTCGTCGACGCTTCCGGCAGAATCTTACGCGGATGATACGGCGATTTCGCGAGTGCCGCAGGGAATGGGGAAAATAGCGGAAAATGGACGAATATGGAGGTTAAGGGCGGTATGAAGGCGGTCTAGTGCCTTTCGAGACGGTGTATGAAGCGCGTTGCTATCTAAGACGCGATTCTAGCCAGGCGAAATGATTATTCACGTATTTTATTGCTCCATTGTCTTTAAACACGTGCCGCTTGTACAGCAAACTATAATTTTGTACATTGCTGTACAGCAAACTATTAGGAGTATAAATAAGTTTCCGCCGAGGCCAGGTGGTCCCCATAATTTCTTCTTCTTTGGGTTATCACAGTGGATCCATTTTTCATCGCCAGTGACTATGCGATGCAAAAAACCCTTTCGTTTGTGCCTGGCAAGCAGCACTTTACCTGCTCTAAAACTGTTACCTGCTAAAACTCGACATTTTCCCACGGAAAAAGATATACGATGCTGATACAAAATCGCTACTATTTTAAGGTTATGTTGTTGCCAGATGTCCAACCTTACGATATAACGTTCTACAACGGACAATTTCAACCGTAACATACTAGTGGCGCTATCTTTTGTGGAACGACGGAATTTTATTTTATTTTAAAACTAATATCTATTATTATCGTGTTCATCCAGTCGCCGTCCGTTCGGTTTTTACCGGTTTAAATCGTCCCTTTTCGCGGAGCCGTTGCCGCAATTGAGATCGTCTGGCGTCGGGCGACAAGAGGGGAAGAGTCCTTCCTTGTATCCTGTCTCGCGCGCAGACGTTATTAGCCGGAAACTTCCTTGACGAATTCATCCGCGCTCACAATCAGCGGTGTCAGTACTCTGCCGCGCGCGCGGGGGTTAGCTAGCGTCAGACGAGAGATCGTAATGGAATCCCCTGACAAATTGCATTTTACTCCGTGGCATTTCATCCCCGGGAATTGAAGAGCGGAATATTCCGACGGTTCTTTGGCAATTAGGGGTGTCCCGTCGCCGGCCGCGCGCACAATGCGCCGGAGACAATGCGATCTCTGTTCGCCGGAAAACGGGCCGCGGTGGATTATTTTTTTTTTTTTTTTTTTTTTTTTCTCGAAGAAGAGATATCGACGATAAATAGAGAGCGGCGGAGAAGAGATGGAAAATTGTGTTCGATCGAACTGCGAGAAAATTTCTCTGCGAACAGAATCCTGTGTATCCTGTGAATATCGCGGGGATTGATTGACGAGGAAAGTTACTCCTATTCGTTGCGTTTTCCGGGTTTCGTTTCAATCCATCTAACCCGTTTCCAGCTGTCCATTATTCCCCGGGCAAGGGGAGATTTTCGGCCGACGGTGAATTGACAGTGTAAGTCGGCGGTGGATACAGGGTCGAAGAGGTGAAAAGCAGCCGCGCTGCTTTCGAAATTTCCGATCCCGTGCCGGCGCGATCGCGGTCTGCCTCGAAGAATTTAGCGACGTGTAACGAAAAAGTCAGCGTTTACAAATGTTTACGCAATTTTTCTATATATATATATATAAAATTTTCTATAAAATATTTTAGAAAAATACTTCGAACAATTTTTTATTTATCTTTACTTGACTGTAAAAATATCTAAATTGTCATGAGTTAATTGGCATAAATTTTTCTTAATGCTACGAAATCAAATTCTAATTAAATAATATTCTATAGAAACGTCACAGAGTATTACGCTCGAATATCGTGTATTATTCTCATTGTACTATGATAGCGGTTACCTTTCGTTTTCTCTTTCGATGCTACGCGCTTTTGTTCCGGCAGCCCTTTGTAAAAGTAATTAGAGCTTTTTTTTTTTTTTCGTAACCGGAGTACCTCGTGCACCGCGACACCTTCTTTCCACGTCATTTCTTTATCGTATTCTTCGGTCTACTTTTTCTTTTCTTTTTACTCTTTTAACGCGCACTTGCGTTCGAATATTATATTTTATTATTATTAATATTATTATTATTATTCATCGTCAGTCACTCTGACACCTAAATTAAAAATTGTTCACTAAACACAGTTAATCGATTTATACACCAAACTGCTCATTTGTTTCTAAAACAGCCGTAACAGGCAGCACGATTACCAACTTAAGATTTAATAACCTACAATTTCTGCGAACTCTTAAAACCGTAAAGAAAAACCTAAAATTCTCGATTCGGAAACTCGAGTTTACGCGTTCGCCGCGTTAATGGATCTAAAAGCAACATCAACCAATTTTATCCAGATTAGTTGCGTAACTTTTGTTCTTTATTTCATCTTCGCCGTGAAAAAAAAGCAACGACCTTCTTTTTGCAGCGGAACGCATTTAAAGTTTTCCGGCACGGAATCCCCGTTCGGCCGACGGGTGCTGACGCGCTGCTCGCCTTCGAAAAGGTTCTAAAAGCCGGGATACTTCAAATTTTGTTACCGGGATTCAATATCATACTTTACCGGGGAGAGAAACACTTTCGAAAGACGTAATCAAAGTTCGCTTTCGAGTGATGTAAACAAAGTACGCTCTTGCCGGGATCGATCGGAACAGCGACGGCTGAAGTTAGCGATGGGTTAAAGGAAAGTTCCGTTAAAAGGAACTTCACGTAATGTTAACATTTGTTAATAATATATAAATTTGATATAATAATATAAATTTGATATTTCACTAAATATTCGCCTTGTTAATACTTTACGTAATCTATAATTTGATATCTATTATTGAGATAAATGTGTTAATATCGTCTTCAATATTATTATAGAAGTTTTTTAAATATTAGATACTTTTCGCAATTAATAAAATAAATGAGAAATAGAAACGAAAATTTAACATTGAATTTTTAAGGTCAAACGATCGAAAGGTAAATTGTTGACAAGACGTACCATTATTTCATAAATGGCGTTGCGAACAATTACATTTAAATTTCGTAAAAATAATATCCACAAGTCTCATAATTTTTACATCAATGTACCGACAAACAAATCAGGAAACATTTCCCATTGAATACATACCATACCTATTGTTAAACAGCTCGGCGTTTCCAGTCGAGTTGTCGCGCCGGCAACTTAACCACGGTAAAAAAACAAATCCGTGTTCAACGGCAACAGAACGTTCTTTCGTTTGGAAATTTGTCCTAAACCAGGCCTGAGAATATAGTTTGTCAAAGCGCGAGTCGAGGCTCCTTGTTTTTTTCTCTCTCCGAGCGCCGGTTGTTATTTACGTCCCGTGGGTTATTTTTTTGAAAGGCAACAGTCCGCCGACCGGCTGGAAATTTAAGGGCAAACTGCACGGAAAAAACAGCGCACTACTCTACCTCCCCCCCCCTACCCCCCCTCCTTGTTGAAACGTCGAAATAAGGAGACACGCTCGTTTTATGTAACCGGAGAAGCTTCCTCGGACGAGAATTTTCGACTCGCAAAACCAGCGTGCCCTCTGTCTCGCTCGCAACTCTCTGCCGCACAATCCGCGAAAGCGTCTGCTGAAATTAACCTCTTGTCGTGCCAAGAAAACCATTATTTTTAGGCGAACTTCGAGACTTTGTTTAACAGTTTCCGATTGTCAGATTTAGGTCAAATATGCACCGTTTTGTTCTATAATTTCTTGCCATTTTAAAGGTATCTTGGTAATGCCTCTTTTGTAGAAGTCTTGGCCTCTATTAGCGAAAAACTCTTGCGATCGACTTTCACAATCTTCTCTCGACGCCAATTTTTTATCGCTAAGGAAGTTTTGCAAGGCAAGATAAACATGGTAATCGCTTGGTGCTAGGTCCGGACTATATGGTGGATGCATCAAAACGTCCCAGCCAAGCTCCTGAATTTTCTGACGAGTCGCTATAGACGCGTGTGGCCTGGCGTTGTCTCGACGGCACGCGACACCTCTCCTGTTGGACATGCCAACATGCCGGTCAACTTCGATCACTTCTGTGATTTTGTCAACATTTTCTACGACAGGCCTACCTGTACGAGGCGCATCTTTAACATAAAAAATACCAAGACAGAATCGACGAAACCAAAATTGTGTCACAGTTAATATGTTAATGTTATTACTGTGTTATTACTACATATGAATATTATTATTTTAATATTACGCGGAGGTGGTTCACGGAAGGACGATTCGAAACCGCGTTCCCGAGAGGGAGTGTAAATAAAAAGAGACGGTTCGCACCATTCCGGATTTTATACTTCTGCCGGAGCAATCGAGCAACCAAAGTGAAATTTCATCGCGCCTCTCCTTTGACGCCTCTCCGAGAAAAGGGAACATTGATGCACCGCGGCGAAGCGGAGAGACGCTGCGCCGTGTGAATCACTCATAACTTGCACGGGGAAGACGCTTGAAAGCAACCGTGCTACGTTGACGATCGTCTTACTGTTCATTTAACCTTCGGGGTATAGCTTTTTGCCGGCTTTTTCTTCGTTCGATCACAGACGTTTCACGTTTTAATCGAATTTACTGTATTAACAGCGTTCGGCATCGACTGTTTTTTAATTCGATTTTTAATTCGATTAAATGGTTAATAAAAATATTCGGAGGCGTTATAAAAATCGGCTAATGAAAAGAACGTTTCTCTATTAAAATTCTTATACGTAATCAAGTATTAAAATCATACGTTATTTCTAACAATTTAATCTAGACTATGCCGTTAACAAACACAATTTTAAAACTAAAATTAAAATTATATTAAAACAAACTAGTTTACAAATATATCGGCAATATCTTCGCTCTCTGCACAAAATAAAATGCCAACACTGTCAAAGTCTCCAATCATTAAAATCGCGATGAAATATCGCGAATAGTCGATCGACGAATCACGGCGGCGTTTGCGGGCGCGTTTACATCGTTGCCGGATAAATTCGCGGCGACGCAAAGTAACCGTGGCCATCTTTCCTGTCCCCACGATCACCGAGCAGTTGTTCCACGACGCTGTGAATCAAGGGAGCGTAAATTCACCGGCGGCCCACCGGTTAATATCGTCCGGGATGCGCAACAACTTATGAAAACGCGAACTTGTCCTTTATCGTCCGGCATCGTCGGCCATTGTTGCGGTGATAAACGCGCGAAGAAAGTTTCCCTGTTAAGAGATAAACGCGCGGCAGGAGGAATCATCGACAATGGTAGCGAGAGAGAAGGCGAGAGAAAGATAGATAGAGAGAGAGAGGGAGGGGGAAGACAATGAGACCGGGTGAACTAAGCCGGCGGCCGCCGGGGAGCAAAAGTGCACTGAATCACGCGTTATGGCGGGACGAGAAGCGGGCTCAAGTAAACCAAGTGTTATGGGAATTGTGGAAGAAAGTAATACAGCCCGGAGAGCTCGTTAAATTATTTTTTAATTAGAACTCCGCGCCCGTGGCAAGGAGAAGATACGCCCCCCCCCCCCTGCTCCGTAACAACTTTGTTTCGCGAAAGCCGAGGGGGAATTGAATCGAGGAATTTCGGCGCGAAAATTCGTCTTATCAGGAATTAACTCGTTTTCCGCGTCCAAATCCGTCGGAATCGTATTCTTCGATTTTCTGCGGGGTGAAGCAGTCGATTGTTTATTGTGCGCGGACTTCGGCAGTTTCCAACTTTTGCGAATTAATTGGCATTTCTTAAGAATTGATGAAAAACAATACCAAGAAGAAAATCACGCCTGGTTATGTCAGTATACTACTGATTAATGTTACAAAACTTCCAGGCAAGAACACCACTTTAAATTTGTTCGCGCATTTTCGGACATCTCGCAACTGCGACTGTCTCGAATCGGTCTCTCGATAATAATTCACCGACGGATAATTTATCACAATGACAATCTCAACGGTAATATATTATAACGACAATTGCGACCGTAATACATTATAGCGACAATTCCAACGATAATTTATCGCGACGGGATAAAAATAGTCGATCGCATTAGAAAACTTCGCGCGATATAAAACCATTAAACAAGCCTCTCGTTTCTCTCTTTTTTCCGGCTCGAAACCGAACTTGGCTTAAGCTGTTTCCACGTCGAATGCGTCGATTGTCTCTCGGCGATCGATATCCGGTTTTCATGATGAAATGATTCTTTAAACTAATTGCAAAGTACTATTACTTATCTATTACTAATTGCTATAATATTCGAAATATTCGATTGTCCGTTTGACAAAGAATTTTCGACGCGACCGCCGATCGATGGAACCGCCGATTTGTTGATGTCCCGCGCCGCGTCTCTAAGGGGGGGAAGGGGTGGGTGGGTGAGAGAGCCGCAACGTAATTTTGTTAGCACGAGTCTGTCAATTTATCGGGACCTGGCCCGCTTAATAATGGTAACGGCGGAACGATTTACGGAAACGCGCATTTCCACCCATAAAGTTCCTTTTCGACGTTCAATTTGGCCGGGCGCGCATTGTTCGGCCGTTGCTTTTGTATCAGGCCGGGGCTACAACGTTACGTTAAACGTCAGTAAGGGCTCCCCTGTGTGCGCGCGCGGCCGCGAGTGCCCCCGTGTCCGTGTAGAACAAAATTGTTGCCGGGGAAATGGAAGCGACCCCCCCCCCCCCTTCACCGCCCCTCGCGGTAAAAGGGTTATATTCAATATTTTAGGCCTGACGTGTTGAGGCTTTCGGTAGAATGCCCGTGCGAAAAGAGATCTGACCGCGGCAGCGGGGGGCGTGGCCACGGTTAAATTGAGTAGACGAAACTGTACAGTCGACACCTTTATCCCGCGAGTGTTGATTACCCTGCACGGAGAATAGGGGGACTTTGTCGTTAAATGATTCGACGAAGATGCGCGCGGAATGTTATTCATAGAATGAGATTTGGAGAAATTACTAAATGTTTATTGCAAAACGGCTAATACTCGAAACATGATAATATGCTTGATTTCACATCGTCATTTTGAATTGTTTTTCTTTATGAAGACTAGTCGTACTCTCGACTATTATTATAAGTCATTAGTCAGGTAAAATAATCAAATTATTTGAGAAAAACTTCAAAATTATGAAAGTATTCGAACGCTTACGTTTCTAACATTTAATTAATGAAATATTTATATATTGAGCTGAAACATTTGATATCAAATTATATACATAATAAAGGATGGCTCTTAAGATCACATAAATGAAAATATGCTTCAGTTTAATGTTCTAAAATTAATTAAATAATTATAGTTCACGACATCCTATATAATTCACAGAAAAAATTAACAAAACAACAAAAACAACAGAAAAATAACAGCAAACATCACGAAACGATAGCATCCTAATATTCTAAGGCCGCACTACTGCATCCTCCACCTGTGCAAACACGAATTCAACAATGCACTAGGAATCTTATTAAGATAATTCTTGGCAAGATAAGGATAACATACCACTTCAGCATAATGATGATTGTAGACGTGGTTGCGCGGCGGCGAGACGTGGTCGGAAATAAACTTGGGGAACGGAAACGTCTTTAGAGAATCAATGCGAACACCGAGTCGTTATTATTAATATTCGCTGAGAAATTAGAAATTAGTTGTTAAATTGTTAAAATCATAAGGAACCGCGGGAACACTGCCGTCGACGATCCATATTTCCTGTGCTGTGAATGCTAATGTAACGATCGAGTTGGAAACTTTCCTTCGGCAAAGTAAGCATAATGTTCCGTTTCGTCATAATACCGAATGCGGATGGTTTTGACGTGGAAACGCGTGGGTTGGAACTTATGGTCGGCGGAGCGGAGTCAATAAATTTAGAATTTTCCAGGTGAAATATCAATATTTTCGAAACTAAATATCAAAAATATAATTATAATTACATTGTATCGACTACTTATTATAATTGTAAAATTATTCATATATGTATTATTTGTAATACATAATAATAATACTCTATAATAATTATGTATAATATGTCTACTGAATTAATCGATTCGGATAGAAAATGAGAAATCATTCGAGTAGACAGAATAATAATATTATATAAAATATTAAATATTATATTCAACATATTCAATAAAAATATTATATCATGTATAATAATATAATATCAGTTATATTACATATTATTATTATTATATACTCTGAAAAGAAATTATGTATTACACGTACATATATTAAAAAAGTGTACCACGCATTAATCATAATTATTATATACATTATTACAAAATCTGTCCGATAAAACCAAACTAACAATTACACCAGACGCAAACAACCATCCAAAACAATTCGCATAACGTCCAACCGTGATCACGCAGCAGCGTAGACAGTCGAGCAAGGAAGTTGCCACTGCAAAGTTGAACACCGCAATTTCGTTCGAGCTTAAAATCCATCAAAAACGTATAAACATAAATTAATTATCACAAGCAACTCTTGCCCCCCTCCCCTGCTTTTGTCGGCCCGATATGAATATTTCCGTTTTTTTATTGCCCCGAGTCCAACTTCCTCCCCTACCCCCCCCCCCTCCCCCCCCCGGCGAACTATTAATGCGTTTATTATTTTGCCATTGCGGCTGTGTCTAGCGCACCGTCAACCGAAGTGAAAACAGAGGCTTACACGGCTGAAGGACAAAGAGAGAGACAGAGAGAGAGAGAGAGAGAGAGAGCTTGATTCCGCTTCGCAAACTGTTTTCTCGCGGGCGATATTAAGCGGAAAGTTTGCTCCTCAATTTATGCCGGCATGTTTAACCCCGGCCGGTTGCATCGCGCTGTAATAACAAAGACGCGCGCGGGCTGCGTCAGGACGGCGAACATTTGCAGTGCTACGAACCGCGTCGCGTTCTACACACAGAGGGAGAGAGAGGGGGGGAGTTACGCGTGCGACGGAACAACGCTAGCAGGCTACGAGGGCCTCTCCGTGTATCCGCTTTGTTTTATCGAATTTGCGGCATCGTTGTTGGTTGTACGCAGCACGCGCGCGTTTATCAATATTCTACGCGGAGGAATAATAGCACGATAGATGTTTATACGCGGCTACTTGCGCGATATTGTACTTTTAAATGACCGCCGCGCGCTTCTTCGAAATAGCGGACTGTAGACGCAATTTCTTCTCTTTCGCCTGTGTTTGGTTGGAATTATTCCTTTGGGACATTGTACTTGGTGATTTTCTATTTTGGAATCATGGACTGTTTTCACAGATTTTTATTGTATTATCAGTAGTATATTTGTATGTAAGGAAAACGTAGCGGCGACACAAAACTGTGCGCACTTTCAAACGAGGGCGCCACAGTTAACTGGTTAATATACCTATCCGGTTGATTTCGCTCGGTGACGGAAAACATCTGGTTATCAGTTACGGGGCACCGTGAACAGCCGGTTTCAAAGGGACACCGACGAATCCCCCGAAGAATTTAATAGGAAAGCTCGACCGTCGTGTGCCGTTGCGCCGATCATTTCTCGGTAGCCGTGAGACGAGGCTCTTCCTTGAGCGATCCGAGGATTTTCGATACCCGTGGCGCGGTAGTGCACTCCAGTTTCCGGGGAAACGACGATTTTCCTTTCGATTTCCTGGCGAACCTATAACGCGACGGGCGGATCGCAGTTAGGGAGTGGGGAAAACGCGATTGGAAATTGGAACCTCTCTCTCCCTCTCTCTCTCTCTCCCTCCCCCGGCCCTCTCCGGTGAAAAGGTGTGCGCAATGCGAGGATCGTTTCCTATAGCCTCTCTCGCACGGTGTGTACGAGGGCCGCCCGCGAATATATGCAAATGAACGCTTAACAAAACGCCGGAAGAGAGGTTAATAAAACCCCGTCTCCGGCGGAATCAATTTGCATTGCTCACGTTCTACCCGGCCCTTATGAATGGAAAAGAAAACGTTAAGCTCGAGGTTCTAACGAGATCAAATTGCGATCTGTGACGCGAAATATAATCCATGTCAAATATATAAAAATTCCTTTTTCGGCGCTTGAGTTGAAGTTTGAATTTGGGAGAAATAGAGAAATTGAATTTCTATTGTGAAAGTTCTATTGAAGTTCTATTTTAATTTTTATTCTGTTTTAATTTTAAATTTTTATTCTGTTTTAATTTTGAATTTTTATTCTGTTTTAATTTTGAATTTTTATTCTATTTTAATTTTTAATTTTCATTCTATTCTAAATTTAACATTTTTACAGCACCATTCACAAAATGCCGGCATTCTTTGATACTGTAGAAATGAACATAACCTAGACAGGTTCGACGCGCTTTGATTTATGACAATATATATTGTCGAACCTCTCTATTCCTATTTACTACAATTATGTAATTTATATTAAATTATAGAGAATTCACTATGATAATAACAAAATAAAAAGAACATTCCTGAACGTAATTATTGTTATAACAAGTACCCTTTCATCATCTATTTTTCTTAAATACGCACAGCAACAATATTCGTCTTAATCAACAGATATGCTTAGCATTTTAATTAAAAAATTCTATCGTTTTAATGAAAAAATCCTAACCTTATATTTAAGGCACGATACGCAACTTAATTTCTATTATTTCGCAGCGCTCTTAAAAAAGAGAAATTACAAGGTAAACATCAGAAGAGGAACATCGCTCGAAACGCACGAAATTGCAGGCCTCTGGCGTCGCACAGTTCCGTGTAGCCGAAGTTCGAACTCGTTATTAACCCCGGTCGCAGTGTATTGATGTGTCCATACGTTACTCCGCGCCGCGAAGTGAGATTTGCTTCCCGAAAAACTAATTTCGCGTCGCGTCGGACGTGCGCGGGAACAGTGACAAACAGCAAGGACTTCATTCGGGTGAGCTAGGCACATTTGCCCGAGGAAACGTGACGTCTTTCGCTTCTGGCCATCGCTCACCGAAAACCGTGCGGCGAAACGAGTATTTCTCTCGTGCTCCGGCTATTGGAGTTCGCGTTCGAAACGTTCAGTTTCGAAAGGTAGTCCGCAGCATTTTCAAGAAGAACTCGTTACGTTTGCGGTTGTGGAAAAGAATGCGCCTAGGCTGTTGGAATATTATCGCTTTTTAACGTTAATGGGAAATGGTTTTTTACTAGCTTTTGGTGGGGGTTGTTGACCCTTTGAAGAATTTTTAACCAGGCCGGCTGACGGCTCTAAAGCCACATTTATTATTATTTAAAGCCATATTTATTATATTAATTTTATCTTCACCAAAAAGGTTAAAAGACGCCTTGTATAATTATTAAACGCTGCTCCTACGAAGAGTAACGATTACAAAATTAATTTTGTAAAAATAGATATAATATGTAGAGATATCTATTTTTAATTTTTAATTTTAATTTTGTAATCGTTACTAGTCATAGAAACAGTGTTTAATAATGAATAAATATAAGTAAATAAAAGATCAGTATACATGTATAGTACATGTATAGTACTAACCACATAATTTCCCTACTACACTGACGCTATACCAATTAATTATCAATTCTGTTTACAAACGCCGCACTATAATTCTAATTAATTACAATAATACAATACACTGCAACAAACGTTCCTTTTCCATTTACCACATACGTCCGCGACATACAGCAAAGATAGGAATCGCAATATATGGGATACAATAGACACCATAGTCCCGACCATAATTAGCATATAAATTATTGCAACGTCAAGGAGGCTCGATGTGTTCCAACTGCGATCTGCTAACTAGCGAGGGAACTTAATTTAATGGACACCGGGCACGGCGGCGACGTCATAGCTCGCACGCTTGATATTTCCTAACGAGCTGACACCCGAGTACGTTCGCGGACTTGGTGATACGTGCACCACGCCGTGGGTCCAGCGATGGTCCGAAACGGCGGACTGTTCTTAGGCGTGCCAATTCCTCGTTAGCCACCGAATTTTCGTGAGGGTTATATTATCACCTAACCGCGCGTTGCGGTGGCAATTTCACCGATTGCCAGATTATGGATTGAAGAGTTTCGATTATAATGAACAAGGATATATTAGGGTGTCCTATAATATTAGGGTGTCCCATAAATTCTTTTCGACTTTTCATTTTTAAAGTATCGAAGGTGTTGCTGGGAGTAGCCGAAATTAACGTGTATTAATATTATTATTACTATTTTATTGTTATTTTACTATTATTATTATTATAACTTGTTTTATTATTATTTTATAGGATTTATATGTGTGCAGCAGAATTACGAAAGCTAATATACTATAGCAATTTCTGTCCAATCTACTCTTATATTAATCAAATTATTTTAATTAACGCGTTAAACACATTTTCGAAGATTTTCACTAGAAAAACACGTACTATATCGCGTCTAAATTATCATATAAATTAAACACTTCCGATATTCAAATGTAATTTTATATCTCCTTCGTTTTTGTTACAGATGCAGTTTACACGATCTTTAGGAGATACAATTGCCATTAACAGCAACTAGTAATAACTGTAAGTAATCACATTAACAAATAAATTTTATTTAATTATATTCATCCTACTAGATTGTTGTTTCTAAACCATTTATGTCAATCTCCATCGTTCGCAATCGAATTACAATAATCAAGTTGTTACTATATTATATTAAGGTTATGTTAAGTTTCATATCCTTAATAGTACCACTTTGAACGACGAGTGTATTCCGTACGATCGCGCAAACACACGTTGAACCAACGAACGCACCCCGACGATAGCCGCGAACCATGTAATATTACGGTAAAATGACAAACCGAATGTAAACAAAGCAGATAGGAAGTTTACGAAACTGTGTAAACCAACCTCCACTTACACATCCATCTTCCCACGGTCGTAGTTTGTTTCCTGAAATAGCTGGCGCGCAGTTCGGTTGGCACCGCTGCTAGTTTTCCTACATTTCGCTGTCAGTTTAAACGAGAATCACCGTGAGGAGGGGGGGAAGGTTGTTGGCTGGTTGATACATACGCGCCTTAAGGTTCATTATCCATTCCTTCAGAACTTTCGGAAGTTCGTCTTGTCGCGACCCCCCCCCCCCCCGTGAAACAAACATGCGGAGGGAAGGAGTGATGGGACGCGACTATAGTGTTTCAAATTTCATCGTTCGCTTTAATCGATATTTTAAGTGTAAATCTATTTGTTTTATTAACACTTTACCGACCTCGCCATTCCTGACGTAACCTCCTTCGTCCTCGCTCGATTATTGCAACACATGCTGGCGCTTGTTATTATTAATTTCAAAGGCGCTCAGCAAAGAGATCGCCATAGTTACCTGGTTAAAGATCCTCCTCCGCGAGCATAACCTCAAAATCACGCACAAAAAGGCGTCGTAAAAACTTACATAACAGCCTAATATTGTTCCCAGTTATCGATGATGATATTCGCAGGACTCTGGCATCGTCGTGCGCGACAACGCGCGGATTACGGTCGGACGAGATTTTAATTGTCCCGGCCAAAGCAATCGACGCGGATCTAATTACGACAATTAGCTTGCGTCGTCCGGGGGGAGGGGGAGCGGTATTCCCGCGGAACCGCACGTTCGCTCGCAAAAATACCGTGTTATTTAAATTATACTCGGTCGTTGGCCCTCGGTAGGGGGGATAGGGGGGGGGGGGGGGGGGGGGGGGGGGGGGGCGATCGATACGCGATTTAACCACCCTCGTCACTCTCGCCGGGCTATCGGCCCGTTTACTCGACCATTTTATTGCAATCATGGCAAAAAGAGAAAAAAAAAAGAAAGAACGACGGACACGGTCGCGACCGCTAATCAGTGACCGGGACGTGTGCACGCTACAAAGCTCGATATCTTCGGGATTTCAGATTTCCGGCGAATTTTACTCAGTCGATTTTTTATTGGCTATGTTGTCGAACGACTGCGATTTAGCAAATTTTAGGGATTCGTTTTTTGCGAAAATGTTACGATTTCTTTAGCTGATTCTGTTTTTAGGGTGGTATGATATATATTACTAAATATTATATAATAAATATCATTGTAAAAAGAGAACAAGAAATGCGACTTCTGCTTCGACTACTCACTACTACGTAGCGAAGGGGTTAATTTGAATCTCGGTTCCGAGTGCCTGAAAAAAGCTCGCCCGACCCGACGAATCGATACGTCTTCCGCCCGGATAAAGTGTTTATCGGTTAAGCGAGCGATTTTTCGAAGCCGGGACAGTTTGCCGGGTCTAAACGGCGGCACGGTCCCGGCGGAGGAATCACTCGTTCAATTTCGCACGGCGAGAGACCGCAGCGCCGTACAGGTTGCGCACTTAATCTGAATTTCCTGGAATCGCCCTACCTCCCCCCACCGATTAGCCAGCAAGATACCGCGGGCACCGAAAAGAATGGTGTTTCGAGGTGGCTTCGTCCTCCAGGCGAGTCGATCGCGTGGATCGGCAAGAGGTCGAGCCTAGAGCTGGCGGCCCCGCCTCCTCGTGGCCCCCGCTGGCGACGGGGTATCGGGAATAGCATGCTCCTGTGAGACGGGGCGCTTCTACCTGAAGATGACTCCTAAAACTTTGCGTCATCTCCTTGACTTTGGTGAAGCAGAGTTCAACCCCAGACCCCTGCGTCATCTCCCTGAAGCATCGACAGCGACCCAGAGCTCAACCTTGGACTTCCGCATCACCTCTTTGACTAATCAAAACATGCACTTTCAACCCCAAGCGCCGGCTACCCTGATTTGTCCTATATAAATCCCAAGACACAGAATAAACTAGAATCAGTCAGACAGAAACCTCCGACGCGTTAAATTCTCTGAACCTCTAACTCTGAACCTTCCATTAGCGTATGCGTACGTTATAGGTCGCGTTCTTAAACCATCATTGCTTTTATAAATAGTAAAGAGCTATATCGAGATCTGTACGCGTACAGATCCTCTTTCTTCTGCGAGTTCATTTGTGCTACGTCCCGTGACACTCCCGACACGGCGGCTAAGTTGGCCGTTTCCTAACCAGAACGATCTTCCTCCCGGATGACCCTTAAATGGAGATGAGGGGATTTTTCCCTGCCTAGCGCGCACATGTTCCAGGTGTGCGCGTGCCTCTCTTGTCAGTGGTTTATCGCCCCAACACCGCTGGTAATAGGCTAAATAGCCTGGCACGAAGAGCTAGCGCTTGCGCTCAGGTATAAGCTCGAATGGAACATTAATACCTCTCTCCCTTCCCCCGATCAAGAAGGCGGTGTTTTATTTGGTCGCAGAATTTAATCAATGAGCCGGGCGAAACCACCGTCTCAAAATCCGGCGCGCGGCCGAGGTCCGCCACTCGACAGGAACATTGTTACGGCGGGGATCTAACGAGTTTTTCCGTGGCGGGCTTTCGGCCCCCGGGGCAACCCGAATCCTTGGAAATATGCGCATCGATTACCGGACCCGACGGGAGGAGAGCACCGTGGCCGCGGAGGAAATGCCCGGCATAGTGGCACTTTACTTCCATCGAAATATAATTTCGTTTACCGTGTTTGGTTTGGGACGGATGGAACACGAAAACTAACCTTTTTCTCTGACCGGCTAAATTATTGATGAGCTTCACCGCAATGTGTTCGTTGCAGCTCCCTCCCTCCCCCTCTCTGTCTTTTTTATTTTCTCTTTCTCCCTTTCTCTTTGTATCTCCCATCTTTCCCTCTCTCTGCCTGCCTTGTTCTCTCTCTCTCTCTCTCTCTCTCTCTCTATCGTTTTTATATTTATTATATGAAATATGATATTTATTATAATTTAGTAATATTACTTTATTTTCTAAAATATAAAAGTTAAAAATCATAATTTATTTTTCTTTTTAATGTTATAGTCAACTGTTATGTTAATTAACAAAAGTATCTCGTGTAAAGTATGAAATAAAAGTATATAAATGATATGTATGCATATATATGGTATGAACGTATGTACATTTATATACGCTGTATATATGTGTTCGTTGTTCGTATATAAAATGGTCGTTCTTCGTGGTCGTGTATATACGGTCGTCGGAGCGAAAGGGTTAAAGCGCACCGACAGAGTCGGCACCGTGCAGGCGTCGCGTCGCGCTGCTTTTCTTTGTTCGCCGGGTCTCTCAATTACCGATTCTGTAGAAAATGCTGCGGTACGAGAGGGCGGACTTTACCTAAATGGAACTTCTGAGGTGGCTTAGCCTTACAGCGGTGCCAGCTTTTAAAGGCACATTGTTGCCACGTTATGTCCCTGGGAAAACACTATCGACGACGCTTGCGACGTGAACGTAGCGCTGCGATTTCGTCCAACCTTCTCGGCGACGGCGCAGATTTCGCCTAATATGAACCTAAGTAGCAACACTTTTTATTTTATATAAAATTGTTTATATAAAATAAATTTTATTTGACTTATGTGAAATAAATTAGTAAACGTCAAATTTCATTTCACTTAATAAATCAAAATAAATTTGTATACGCCAAATTTTAATTGTATAGCTTCTCATTAATTTGTTCAAAAATTCATTTTGAATACGTGTTAAATTGTTGGAAATTTTTTACTTTTCATTTCACGTGTTTTTCAATTGTAATATTCGTTTATATTATACAAATTATATTTTACATATATATGACGTAAATTATATTTCATATATATTATGCCAATTATATTTCGTATATATTACGCAAATTATATTTCATACCCAAATTAAAATAGTGGAAACCATAAGTAAAGTCGTTCGGTGAGCGTCGCATAATCGTTGAAATTCTCACCTAGTCAATTCTATCCGATTTACGGCGTTATCTGTTGGGAAATTCGAGTAGCGATTAGCTTCGCCGCATTAATAATAGGATACGCGTTACGAATCCCAGCAACACACGGGCCGATCATTTATTGTCCCACCTGCTAATACAATAATTGTTTCCTACGGTTTCTGGATTCGATCGCCTCGATTGCGGCAACCTTGAAACATTTAGCCACCTACCTAACCTTAATAATTAGCTCTCTACCTAACCTTAATAGTTAGCTCCCTACCTAACCTTAATAGTTAGCTCCCTACCTAACCTTAATAGTTACCCCCTACCTAACCTTAATAGTTACCCCCTAACTTTGATAGTTAACCCGCTACCTAACCTTATTAGTTATCCGCCTACCTAACCTTAATAGTTAACCTCCTATCTAACCTTCGTAGTTAGCTGCTACCTAACCTTAATAGTTAACGCCCTACCCAACCTTAACAGTGATCCGCCTACCTAACCTCGACACTTAACCCCCAATCCAAAGACGCGTCCCAACATCGCCGAAATGAACCACGACCCTGAAAATCGGCGAGGTTTTCGTAGGTCGCTTCCGGTCGTATTACCGCAACCGAGCGCAACTCCCCCAGGATTACACGAACTGCCGGCGGTGGCAGATTGCTTGGCAAATAGGATTGTGCAGCCAAACAACTGCGCTAGCAGTTACGAGAGATTGGTATCGCGAAACGATGCCGACGTAGTCCATGTTGTCGTGGGGAGGCGGGTGGAGGGAGGTCTAAATCGACTCAAGTTTTTCCATATTTGCATTCGCCGCCGCGAACTCACCGGCGAAAGATATCCGGGCAACGGAAGTGGCACCGAGTGCCGGAAGTAGGGAATAACTTAGGCCGTCGGTGAATATCGTTCGCGGCGTTGTTCCCCCTTCCGTTTAACCCCGCGGAGAAACGACGCGAAACGCGGGGCCTTCCTGTTCGACGAGAGTGCCGAACGCTGTCCGTGAACAGTCGACGCGAGTCTTTCGAAGATCGATTGCTATTGTTCAGGGATACGAGGACGTATTTGGATAATAATAATATTAATAATAATAGTAATAATAAATTCTTTGTAATTGGGTCAGGCAAGTTTTTCTCGTGATGTTAGAAGGATTAGTTTATTACATTGTGGTTAGAAAATAATTTTCAAACGTCGTAATTAATTGTAATAATAATAGGAAGAATACTTTGTCTGCTCTTTTATTTCTAATTTTCGAATTGTATTTAGGAAAAATGATTCTGATTTTCAAGTATTAACTCTTTGTGTATTTGGTGCTAATTTCATTCGAAATTTAAAATGGTCTTCCTAACCTGTAGTAATTTCATTTGAAGTAACTTACTGTATTTTATATGGTATAGTTACTGCATTTATTACAATATTATGATATTAAATAATATTAAATACTGTTAAAGAATGTTACTATAACCTTAAAATTATTTCGAAAATAATTTTAAAATATGCGAAATAGCTACTTATGCGAAAGTAGAATTTACGAAAGTGGAATGTGCGGAAATCGAGGGCCGCCGGTATTTATTTGTCCGGTTCGCAGTGCCGTGACACGCGCTGGGTACTTTGGGGGAAACCCGGAATCGGCGGCGGTCCTGGAATCGGGGTACGGTGGAAAGACTCTCGGAAGTGGAATAGGACAGTTTCTATTCCGACAATAAGAACGGGGGAAAGCTTGCTGCTCGAGCAAGAGTAGAATGAGGTTAGACTCGAATCAGCCGCGTAAAATCTCGTTTCTATCGGTGACAGTTGCATAGAGGACACACCTTTCGGGGTAGAATAAATACGATTCGTAGTCAGAAATCCGTGAAACCGAATTTAAACGAATCCGTTGAGTCGGAAACGCTCTCTTGGACGCGGCCCGATGCTTAGACCGTGGATTTTATGCATTCGCGAGAAATACAACTAGATTGAACTTAAAAGGATAGGGACTTAATATAGTTTTAGGTTTTTAGTGATTTCACATGTATACTCTTGTGACATTCTATTTTGTATTTTCTTTAAATTAAATTCAAGATATCATTTTAATGAACGTCTGTATTTTTCATCGTTAACAATATTTTGCGTTATTTTTATTCATCGTTAACAATAACGAGATCATAGAACTAAAAAAGGTACAATTTTTTCCACGATTATTAATATTCCCATTTTCCCCACAATCTTTAATATTCCCAATTTCGTCCACAATTTTTAATATTTCTATTTTCTCCACAATTTTTACTATTCTCATTCCTTTGAGAACATAAAAGTGAATCTGGCAACGCCGCACTGGCCGCGTCTACACAGAGTTATCTGCCGAGGATGGCGCAGCCCTGAAAGAATTATAACCCGGAAGAAGTTATATTTTTATTACCGCGCGGAGACACGGTTGTCCCTCTGCCGATGCTCGAACGTTGCCGAGAAACTTTTCTAAACGACTCAGCGAGTGTATTCCTTGGCGGCGCGGATTAACCCCTTGACTACGGCGGACCTTAATACGGCACCGGCTTAACCGAACGGCAGGAATTGAGTTACGATGTACGCAAGAACTGCAAGGTTATGTGAATAATTATGTATATGTATTAATAGGTTAAGGCATGCATTTTTATGAAAACATATCTCGATGAAAACATATCTGACATAACCTTAAAATAACTAAATTTCACTGCATTCAAACAATATTAATTCTTTCATTGTATTTCTAAACGGAGTGCTATTGTAAACATTGAACATTTAATATTAACCCTTTGCACTCGAAGCAATTTTAACTGTAATTATAAATAGAAAATTTATAATAATAAGATTCAAACGAACATAACGGAACAACGACATATACTCTTAACCACGGCAAAGGTATAGAGGGAACTGCGAAGACCACATGGCAACTCTAGTCGACGTATAGAGACGCCGACAGCGCCCTCAAGGTGTTGTGGCACAGGAATCTTCTTCATAAAATAACTTTTCTGACATATTTCCATTTTATATTAGAAAACGTATTTTCTTCGCACGAAATTGGATCTTGTAACTCTGAAAAATAAATCGATTTCTCCGTCATTAATCTCTTAGGCACGACGTGCCATTATGACAGCTGTCGCGGATGTTTCGTGTATCACTCAATTGTAATATTATTAGTTATTAAAGTATGCGATTGAAGTGAAAGTGTATATGTACCTCCAACTTCTGACTAATTTAAACTTAAATACCAATTTTCAATGCTCGAATTTAAATTTTCAATACGCAAATTCTACCTGATTAAAAATTTCAATCGAAATCTCAATTTAATTAAACCTCGTCGACCTAAGTTAACCTCAATCGGTATAAATTAGTTTTAATTTCGACTGATAATCTAAAAAAATAAAATACAGTAAGTAACGAATATATAATATATAACTATACCAAAAAAAATTGTGTATTAAGTAAAATGGTAATTTAGTTACGAAAAATTTCATTCGTATAAATCCACTCGTGTTTAAGAGGTTAAAATAAAGGACCATGCTTCTTCCATCCAATGAATCGAAAGAACACCATGGTGGTACTAAAATCGATGAAATAGATTCGAGCAGGTGAGAAAAGTCGATTCGGCTCTGTTTCTTTACGAGGCGCGCCGCGTAACTCTCTCGGCGGCCGCGTTTTTTTTCGCGAGAGAGTCGAGCATAACTTCGCGGAATAATTATCGATTCCGGGGAGAGAACGGAGCCGCGCCACGCTACCACGCGGAATACTAAACTCGGCAATAACTTGCGGAACACCCGTTGTATGAATGGGGTCGGTTCGATAGCGGGTCGCATTGTTTCCGAATTCCCATTATAAGCGCGTTCCGATTCTGTGCGAGCGGTCGGCTTCTCCTTTGTCGCCGACACAACCGGCGAGAGCGAACTTTCTCGCGCGCGCAGCTTTTCGCCTCGCGTCGCGTCGGGGAAGGGGGGGGACCTCCAGTACAAGGGTAACGAGAGGTAGTTTATTGTCCCGCGCGACGAGATACTCTCCGCCGACGGAATTAAACGCGAACAATAAACAATCAAAAGGACCTAACAATTACGTTCGAATAACTCTACTAGGGTCAACGATGATACCACGTCGTCCTTCGAGATTTCTCGTAATTCTTTCTTGTGGAACCTTTTTTGCTGTGACATAATCATCCCTGAACTTAATTATTTTTTTAAATAATTTTTTGCCGTCTGTACTTTTGGTTTTTTTGTTATAATCCCACGAGCAGTGTACGCCAGTGCAAGTTTACATATAACTGGCAGAAATTTTTCGTCGATAGTATATATTTATAATAAGTCGTAACTATACTGAGGAACTACTACTACTAAAAAATTATTTAAACCAGTTCTAAAAAAGTAATTTCGCTCCGTATAAATAAAATTATTCGGTAAAATATCGATGCATTAAGCACGTGACCCGAAAGTTACGTGGCCCCCTGTGGAGGGATGATACGACGCTAAAATGGATTAAATTACAATGTGCGCAGACGATTAATCTTTTAATAAAATGAAAACGGAATTATACAATAACACGCGTATGTTACGGATGGTAATTGAACAACGAATAATGAAACAAGAGACAACATTATTAATATTCAGAAAGTGGAGATTAGTCGCACCGCATCCAACCGGATTTCCGAGACGGTGCCGGGTCCCAAAACCATAAGGGATATGCGGATTGCATATTTCATCAGTAAATTGTTGAATTCGCCGCGGTACGGGAAACTAATAAATCCACCTTTTGCAATAATAAATGCTTAATAAGCTGCGCATAAATTTCAGAGACCTGCGAATTTCGCGTTACATTCGATAGAATGCGAGGAATTTGTAATTGAGCTGTTTGTTTAAAAAATAGGCTGGGTCCATTTTGCAAAAATATCGAGCTATTATAATATAATAATTATAATATAATAACTATTTTAATATTTATATTTTTACGTTATATATAATTTTATTTCAAGCCTTTAAAATTAGAACAAAGTTTTTAGATCAAAATTTAGATTAATCTGATACGCGAGTATTTCATGTTATTCTGCATTCATGTTATTGAACATTCTTTACCATTTGGACTACCATTTAGCAGTTGTTGCTGCAAAATTCCAAATTACACTGCACGACAGTAAAACTCCATTTATTCGACACGGTCGTCGTACTAGGGCTTGTCGGGTAATAGAATCCGCTAATTCTTCATTCAGTTAGTGTCCATTCGTGTCTACATATAATCAAAGCATATTGTATAGTGTGAACAAACAATCCACTCTTTTATCGCTGATATAATTTTCAGTACTATAATTTCACAATAACCGAACCATGGTATTGAACTATAATATAACAACTGACTCCAGAATCTCCTTTTGTTCTCCTAATGTTCAAAAAAGATCCGATGACAAATTTTGATTTTGACATGACAAAAATTCGTCGTTTGTCAAGTTATGTTATTTTTATATAGACGATGTTCTTACTATAGATAGTGTCCAAAAAATGCATTTTGTGAATGGCGTAGGCAAAAATTACCTGACGAATATGTGTTAAGATAACAAATTGTATTATTTACACGTGACTTGTACACGACTGTCTATGTGTAACACAGTTATATGACTACACATAACCTCGAATACCAATAGACAGATAGATAGATCGATAAATATATATATATAGAGAGAGAGGGAGAGATAGGGGGCGGGGGCTTCGTCCGCCGAAATGTTTCGACAAATTCGCAAATCCGGGGAACGAGGCGCCCTAAAGGGATAAGGAACGGTCAGACGAAGCGACGATATCAGCGAGGGGAGACGCGTGGGCGTTACGAGGAGTCGTAAAGGGACGGAGAAGTTACGAGCGCCTCGCGGGGCACCCGGTCGGCCTCGGAGGAAATTAGAACGGGCTACGGGAACGGCGTCAAAATTGCTTTCACGACTGCCCCGGTACGGCCACGGCAGGAACCGTTCGCTTTCCGAAGTTCTTGGCCGCCGCCGCGAACGCATTCGCCGCAATTTGCAGTAACGCCGACGCATAAATGCCGCGTCGCATCGCGGTCATTCCTGAGTTACAGCCGCCCCTCCTACGGGCACCTCCTGAGTTCCGGGATTTATCTGCGTGATACACTCGCGGCGTCCTCTTCATATCGTTAAGCAATGAACGCCACGGTTTACGATTGCCCTGAAAGAAATACTGATTTTCTTACCGTCGGAAGGAGTTTATAGGTTTATAGTAGGTTTTTTTACGAGATTCCTTCGAGATGCCGGAAGTAATGTCGCGTCGTCTAACCTTAAAATTTCCGATCCTCTATGTGGCGCAGAGGTTTGTGGTAGCAACAGGAGGTCCATAAATACCTTTGATAATTAGATGTTCGCACCGGCAGGCATTGCATTCTCGAATCGCGAGAACCAGCGGATCCGGGAATTGCTGTTTTAGGCTACAATCAACATAGCGCTGCGGCGGGCCCGCGAAATGGCGGTGATCCTGCAACAACGCGGCCGACGTGTTGCGGAATTCCCATAGGCGGATCTGTTGATCCTTCGACGCTGCTTCGGTAATGATTCGTCTTCTACTGGCTAGTTTCGTTGAACTCGATTTTTTAATGACGACGGGTATGCTAGGCCTTTTAGGTTAAGTTATCGCTATGAATTTAATTGTGATTAAAGTGATCACTAACTAGGAACCAGAGAAAAAAGCCAGAGGTAAAGCGTTAAGAAAACTATTCATCCCTGAAAGGGTTAAACTGAAAATAAGTCTTACTGCTCGCGAGCGATCGAGTTCGACTCGAGATCCAGCGTCCAAATAGCAGCTAGCATGTCAAACGACGACGTCCCCTTCATTACGGAAGATTTACGGCGTATCGCCGGGAAGCTACGCGACATCCTTTCATCATCGCGCGTCATAAATCTGCAGGATCAAAGTCCCGGCACACCGGCGAACGGCATAGAACTCGCGGATGTCCATAACGCGCGCGATTGTCGGTTGCACAGTGAGATAGAGAGATAGAGGGAGGGGGGCGCCAGTGTCGGTGACGATGGCAGCCGCCGTGTACCCGAATGTTGCCGGGCCGGCCGTGCCAAGCCAGGAAGGAACTATCGATCGATTCCGTGCCCACTTACTTCCGGTACGTCCCGGACGATGCTTTCGAGCGAGCCCGTGCGCGGATGTGCAGTGTGAAATGCGGCCTCCGTCGAGGCCGGACACTTGGATTTCACGGGACCGGAATCACGGTGACGCTTAGGCAAATGCCCGGTGTCCCTCTAGAGAGATGATACAACCCCCCCTGTTCGTTTCACGGTCCGTATACCTTTTTTCCGGCTAACTGTTTCGGTTCTCTGTGCGACAAGTTTGTCGATCCGGTGTTTCGAGCTTTTGTTTTTTAAATTGAATATAAATGTAGGAGTGAACAATGCTGAATGATTATTTTATTCGGTGAAATTGAAGAGCAAAGCATATGGTTCTGTTAAAGTTATAGCACTTGGTTATGTCACGATTGTGCGATGCACGTGATTATGTTAAGGTTATGGGAGGCATGTGGTTATTAGACACGGAGATCCGTGAAAAATAAATTTGTTAGGTTGGAAACTATTAAACGGGCGTTTTGGTTTAGTTTTTGTATTGGTGCGACGCCCGTTTCATAGTTTCCAACCTGATACTTACCTCGACAGTAACGAATTGGAATAAAAATTTGTTATTAAAATCGTGAAAATTTCTATTGCTTAATTCCTGCCTAAAAGGCAGATTAAAGAACTAAAAATCGACGGACTATATAAAAGTAATCGTAAATTACGTGGAACGTGAACCGAATTATTTTCAAGGATTTTAGCATCGTGAAAGAGAAACGGCCATGAATTATGTGTCGAACAGTCCTAACGGTGTCCAACCAATTTCCTGCGAGATAACACCCGGTGACGTAATAATCGGCCATCTATAAAGAACAGTGACGTCCCATTCTTTCTGGCTGACACGCTCGATTCTTTCTGCTGCGGGAACAAGAAATTGCAACTGTCTCGGGGAAAGTGCTCGTTAAAAGCTGCGCCGCCCCGCGCTGGTCTGATATATTTTTCAAATTACGATACTTTTCACGGTGGATATCATGAACGCGCGCGCGCGGTCCGCTAAAAGCACGATACGTACCCTCATTTTCCCGCAATTTTTCTCTATTATCGTATCCCCGTGGACGACGCGCGATTCGTTTTGGTATAATTTGAAATACAAGCGAATTGAAAATTACCATTTTTCTTAATATGAATTTTTTTCGTACAGCTATATACAGTATTAATTACGTATTACACTTGATAAAGAGTACCATGGTAAACAAATTTGCATTATTTTATTATTTTAATTATTATGTAAAAATTTTAGTTATTAGATTTCGAGATCTAGTAATGAAAATATCTCGAGATCTAATAATTTTTTCGCCATGGTACCCTAATCATTTTTTACGTAGAATGAACTGAAGAATCGATCTGTGTAAAAAAATATATACATTTTTATTTAAACAAATTATGCAATTGCTAATTGCATATGCACTTCCGCGTCTAAAAAAATGTAAAGGCCTACAGATGTAGTTCTCTTTGAGTCATTTAACTTTCTCCTTTGGTATTTTTTCATGAATGCAATAATAACGGAGTTATGGGTTAAAACAATTCAGGTCGGGGTAGTCGCTATAGTATGATACAGCAAAGGGTGCATTTGTCCAATGCGTCACCTAACAAACGCCGATTATTTTTTTTATTTTTGAACCACAGATATTTTTACTAACCCATAAAGGCATCAATCTGCAATTTGTTAATTAATGCGCCGTAATCGAGGCCAATTCGATCAACCCTTTAAACATTCAATCCGAAACGAAACTCTGCCGACGCGACGTCACAGGTCAGGCGCGAGTCACGTGTTTTCGTGCCGCGATTGCGTGATACATAATGAAGGGTCCGTCGACAGATGGGGCGAGGCACGGATAAAAAAAGTCGCATTTCGAACGGAATTATTTAAACGTTGCTCCGAGGTCGGTGCATAATAAATACGAACCGGAATGATTAATCCCCGGTCAAATTGTAATAAACAAGGACGAGGGGAGGGGGGGTTCGCGACAGACGGAATTCGTGAGCAGTAAGTAATACAGAGGTAAACGGTTCGCGGCGCAGTTTCGCCGTCAACGGCGTCCGGCGCACGGGAATTATTTATCAGACCGTAAAAGTAGGATCTATAATTGCGACGCGACCGATTCTTTTGATATATTAACGAGCGGGAATCGGGTCCCCCATATGCGTCCTGCGTGCCCCGGTTCGTATTGAATTTTCAGGTCTCCCTGCGGAGCAATTTTCTACGGGATTTAATTATCCGCCTAACGATGCCCGCATGGATGTGTGTAATTTTGTTTGATTATACGCTCGCTAATAAATTCGATCCATTTTGTTTTTATCGGTTGCTTCAAGAACCGGAGCGACGCGCACGCGTGCGCGTGTCCGCAGTTATTCTGTAGAGTCGATTACGAAATTACATATCGATATCGCGATTCAGAGCGGATTCGTCGCTGAAAGTGCTCCAGGTTTCTCGTAATATCTTTTCACGTCGATCGGACATATATTAACCCTTTGCAATCGATGCCATTTCAACGTTAAATATGAAATAATTTTCTGAGTGTCATCAAATCATATATGAAATAAATTTACCAAAAAATGTTGGTATTTTGTGGATCGAAGCCATTTTAAGGTTAGACCCAAAATTGCTATTTTGACCAGCTATAATATAGTACTTAGTATAGTTTGTTATATTGAGGCTAAGTCTCGTCGAAAAAAGAACTAAGTCGACCGACGCACTAAAACCAACTATAGCGACGTACAATGTACTCAAAACACTTTCGTCCGTGTCGAACGACTGCCGAGAAGATTTCATTTGCCGCCCGATTCAGCTTTAATCTCGAGTAAATGATGTCACTGTTTCGTCACACCGAATTCATTAAAAGATCCTCGCAGCGAGAGGCGAACAGCAATCCGACCCCTCTTGACATTAAATCCAACACGAGCGCCGCGGATTACCGCCGCGAAGCCTCTAAACTTCCCGCGGCCGGAAGTTCGGCGTTCTACACTTTCCGCTCGAAATTAAACCGTAACTTTTACCCCGGACTAATTCGCTTGCAAAAAAAGGCCTCGATTTTTTCGCGAAAAAGAAACGTGCGTTGAGGACTCGTCAGATGGATGATCGAATATCGCACTTGGTGCCGACTATTGTTCGAAAGCCTAACAGTTCGAAGGACTAATAATACTGTTCACTTGTTGGAATAAATAAGCGAAACGATGAAAATGCCGATTAATCGATGTTTCACAGACGTATCAACTGTTGACACAAATTATTAAATAAACCGAAAAGTATAATTTATTTGGAATGCTAACTTTATTTGTCACGCGCAACCTAACCTCCACGCGTATCTCTTTATGTTTTCTGTACTGTACCGCCTGAATCTCTAAAGTGTTCCGTACCGTCTAAGTCATTTCTAAACCTCTCGCCTTGACGTAATCTATCCCACTTGTACGGAGCTTAACGCGTTGTCTCGAATTCCTAACCCGCGAACATTTTCCCGTCCCGCCGACGCGATCAATTCGTCGGAAGCTCGTTGAGAAAGTTCGTCCCGGGCATTCTTCGGATTTTCGAACAGTCGAATTAGTCGGCGGGGCCAATTACTCCGGTCTAATTGCGATACACGAATGAAAATGAACCCTTAAGCGCCCCGGGCATTAAAACTTACTCAACCGCCCTGTAGAAAGTACTCGCCGTGTGGAAATACACCAGCCCATATTTAAAACTTTACTGCGGGATAGTTCTATGGATTGAATACGCGCGTTACGCGAGATTTATTATCAATGTAAATAGCGTGGCACGGTGGAATTATATGGGCAAAGTTTGAGATGAGTTCAAAAATTTGTACGAGGGTTGTTAAAATGTTTATTAGACACAGAGGGTGAAGGGTATAGCGTTGCTGTTATTAGTATAAAAAGACTTAAATGATACGAAAATCTAGGGTTTGTATAAAATATGGAAAGAAATGTGAAAATCATTAATTATTAGTAGATAACTTCGATATAGAAAAATATTTATTTTTGGCAAAAATCATAAATATAGTGAAAGAATTCGACGCAAAAGTTGCCGCATAGAATTGTCAAATTGATAGAAATAAACCAATAAAAATTAGGAGATGAGGTCAGTAGAGTCATTCACGACCGCCGGATTCTTTTGTCGACCGCGAATGAAAAATCGCGCCAGTCCGGACCGCGCGTTGATGGACCAGAACGACCGTGGTACCGGGCCATTCAGAAACTTCTGCCGCCTCCTTCAGTCGTTAACGGGAGTTTCACCTTAACGACTAAGTCCTTCGCCGATAAATTTCAATCCGATCCGGGCGCGGAGAGACCCGGTCGTCGACTTGGATCTGCCGTGTGTAAATATGAGCCAAGTTGACCCCCCCTCCCCGGTCGAAGAACTGGCCGCGGGAAACGCGGCCGGGTTCCACGCGCGCGTTTCTCTAAGCACCCGGGGAAACGCGAGCTTCCGGCCCGAGTTTGTCTTTGGTATTAACGGGTTTTGGTACGAGCGGAGAGAGGCCTGCCAGGGGCCGCGCTGCTTTACCGCCATAAATTCTGCCGCACACGCCGGCCGCCCGTTAATATCTCCGCTCTGGAAAGCGGTTTACGAAGCCATCGAAATCACCCGCTCGGACCCCTTTTGTTCTATTTACCCTCTTGTTTGGTCCACCTCCCCTCTTTTTACGACGACGCTTCTTCGACTATTCTGACGCGACACGCGTCAAACCCAAGCTTTGTAGCCAAGGTTCGCGTTAATCCCTTCCCGTGCCATTTAGTTCGACGAAACTCGGGCCCGAGCGGTCCGCATCAACGCGCGCTGAACAGACCAGACTGACGTTTGTAAACAGTCGCAATACGATCCGAAATGTAGATGCCCGCAATGCCCGTGATATAGTCAATTTTACGCGATACTAAAATATCACGGCCTTCACTACACACTTTTGTACCTTGCATTTTGAAGGGGTTTCTTAAATTTTAATAATTGAACTGCTACGTAACAGCAACGACAAGAATCGTGACTAACTGTTCTGAGGTACTGAGAGGAACTAACATTCAGTCACGAGCGTAACGGGCAAAAAATCAGTCCGCGAGCTCGGCTTGTTATGTTTACGTTTGGCCCAAGTATGTGTTCGCGACTCAGACTGGCGATATTTATGTTTGGTCCAAGTATCTGTTCGCGAGTCTGACTCGCGATGTTTATGTTTGGCCCACTCGAAGCCATATCAAGCCTAGATCCAAAAGAGCTATCTTGACCAGCTATATTCCCATTATAGCGCAAAACAGCTCATATATAACAATAAATCAACCTGAAACAACAAATATCGTCCATTAATTTCAAATGAAAAAAATGAAGGAGCTTGTGGGACGCTGTAGTAAAACTACGACCGAAACGGGCTTCAAATGATAGGCGAAGCGGTTTGCTAACGGCGTTTCCCGTTTATTGGCTCAAGTCGGCTCGAGCCTTGTACCAAACAACGGTAATCCACTAACCGGTTCGGTTGTTAGAAGAAACTTGGGGCTTCGGAGCTTTTGAAGCTTTAGTATCAGGGAGTTTAGGCTTCATGACTCCGGCAGGACGGTGAGAGTTTAGGTGCGGCGGAACTTTGAAGCTGGCCGACTCTCGCACTTTAGAACTTTGAATCCTTGCGACGGTGAAATCCTTGAATTTTTACATTCGAAACTCTTCGAAAAACTCTGCTGTTTTTGAGTGTTTTAAGCCCTTCTTCGTTCATTGTAATTGCGATTTATGTTAATGGAGAGGGTAATTGAGATTGTTACATGCTATTTTATTCTGTATATGCTATTTTGTTCTTGTCATCGCGTAATATGTGAATTTCAAAATTGTGTTAATAGAATGATTAATCATGCCAACTACGCACACGGAAATGCTGGGACAATTGAATAACCCCCGCGGGTTATTGTATTGTATAGTAATGCGTATTGTATTATATTCGAGGAATTTAATATTGTGCAGCATTATTTTATATTTTATATAGCAATATAATATAATATATTATAATAATAATCAATATAATATTCCCTTTTATATAACTTTTATTTTATATCTGCCTACGTTTTACCTTCGCATAAACTAAAGGATTAAAACTTTTCAATTTCACAAAATTCATTTTGCCATATAATACACGTCAACTAGAACATTACTAATTACATAATTAATTACGTCAACTGTTTTACGAGAGTGCTCGAACACACTCGAGGTTAGACAACCCATTGCTCGAAGACCAAAAGTGAACCATATTTCTAGGAAAACGTTAATGAACATTGCTCTGGGAATAGATACGCGTTCAGATCTATAAATGGCGGCCGCTTTGCGTGCGTATGTGTGTGCGTGTGTGCCGAGAAGAGGGTGGGTCTTTCAGGATGCAACGCGAGAGTGGTGCTTAATAAAGGTAGCCGAAGCAATTTAACGGAATTGAGAGGCAAGAAATTTCTTCGAATAGAATGTCGTTCGGGGTCTGTGCACGCCCGAACGGAACCGGGGTGTCACGGAACCCTCCGAACAAATTAATCGCGATTCGATTGCCGAAAATCGATCGGCCACCGGCGCAGAGTTCGCTAGAAAAGACTTGTTAGCCTGATTAACAATCGCAATTGTCGCCCGCGAAATTCGATAACTTTCGATGGACCGAAGGATTTCCATGGTCGATGCACCGGTGACACTATAGGAAAATTAACTATAGGAAACGAGTACTAGTCAATATAGAATAAAATAGTTTATGTCTAGGTTATGTTAGAACAATATAGAGTAAAATAGTTTATGTCTAGGTTATGTTAGTACAATATAGAATAAAATAGTTTATGTCTAGGTTATGTTAGAACAATATAGAATAAAATAGTTTATAGATTTTTGTGCTCGTAGATCACGATTTTGATAAAGATTTTTGTGTGAAACGATCTCAAAAACAATTTTAAATAATTGAAATTTATATAATATTTATTAATTTTAAATAATAATAATAATTGTTCGATAAAATCATTAGACACGTATTACATAATATAGCAATTAATAGTAACATTTTCTTTAGAGTAAAATTGACTTAAAAATTGTAAACCAAGTCCACATTTTTTCATGGCTGTGACTCCGAAATAAAGATTATTATTATTACAAAAACAATCGTTACGAACGTTGTCTTGTTCCCATCGCGTATTAATTCTCGAAATTTCTATACGAACTCGCCGCGAGCCGAGATTATTTCGGAAGCAAACGAATAAACTGTAAACGTCCCACGAAATTGTAATTTAATCACTGATCTCGCAAACCGATTCGCCGCTCGTTCATTAAAATTCTTTTCTATCTCGGCTCCGTCCGCGTTTTCGGAACGGATCGAACGACCAATAAAATAGTAATTACGCATTGTATTTGGCAGACGTAATTCCACGTGACGGCCGCTTAATGATATAATATTGAACGTTCGTTTTATTCGGGCGACTTGTTTGAACAAGATATTTCATCAGCCGGCTTGATTATGGAGCTCGTTAGAACGCTACCACGTCGGCGCAATTAATTGTCTATATTGTCTATATTCGAATACTTTCGCCGTGCACGGTGTGCGAGATTCTTCGCGGGGGCACGCTTTCACCCTTTCGCTCCAACGGGCGTATATGTTCGGATCGAAGAATATAATAAAAGCTTGTTTTTTTTTTATATAAATTTGTATATAAATCGAATTTATATATACTATATATACACACATATTTTTCTTTCACAGTTTAGATAAGATACTTTTGTTAATCAACAGACAGTTGACTATATTTAACAAAATAAATTCTGATCACAAACTTTCGTCATATTTTAGAAAGCAAAACATTACTAAATATAATAAATATCATAGTAAAATTGTTGTACCCGAGCGTCGACTACTCGGTAACGCGCTCCGCGGCGAAAGGGTTAATCTTCCAGCGATCCCAAAAAGCGAATATCGCTGTTTCATCGCGGGCGAAACTCGCGAACTACTAAAATTCCCAAACAAAAACTGTTTCTGCATGCTCATAGCATCTTCGACGGTAGTTGGAGTGGGGGGAGGTGGTGGATTATGAAAGGAGGCTTTCGGTGGTGAACTATTAATAAAGTTAGTCGTAGAAGAACGTGTGCGCGCGCGTACCTTGTTTCTGTTCTTCCTCGTCGTCGCGATTCCTGGTATCGCGCGGCTGCTTGGTTGGCGTATCATTTCTGTACGGGGGAACTGCCGCGTAGCGGGGGATGACACGGCAAACTTTTCCGAGTGTAATCTACTACGCCCCGTCCGAAGAAGTTTGTTAGCGTCTTTCAAATCTTGAAGAATGAAATAGTTTCTTGCCCCGCGAAGTTCTACCGCGTTGATCACGGACACCGGGACAACGTGTCCGCGCTCTTTGACGACCCCCGCTCTCCGCTCGCTAAGTTGGCGTTCGCTAAACAGAATTTCGTCAAGCCAATGTAAATACGGTGGATAAGTTAAAAATTAATTGAAAAATAGCTCGATATACTTTACTTTGCATATTATTAATTTCTCATTTATATTATTATAAAATAACGATATAGGTGTTAACCCTTTCTGCTCGAATGGTGACTCTGAGCTTGAGATAATTATACGATGATCTAATTAAATTTTTACACCGTCAAATTTGTTTATTTTTAGAAAAATTGTTGAAGGTATAATTGTTATATAAAGTCAATTGCGTGTGCATAAATTGCACTAAGAAGGCATATAAAATGAAAATACTGTAACTCATACGGAATTAATTTAGATTTAGAATGATTGGAGTGCAAAGGGTTAAAATATTAAATAGGCGATCCTTGTACGTTAATAAATAATAGAAAATATCGAAACTTTCCATTGGTACATTTGTTTCTAAAATATATCTCTTACAAGAAAATCTAGAAAGTATGTCGACTTTGGTTATAATAAATTAATTTGCATTGTAAAATCATTTATGCGCGTCGCTAATATAACAAGTAGACGAATCGATTAGCAAAAGCTATCGTTGCTCGATCGCAAATGACAGTGCCAAGTAAACAAATTGAAACGATAGACGAAAATAAAAATAAAAGCTACAATTATCATCGTCACTGGTTGAATTCTAGAGCGACCACGTGACAAGCCTCGCGTGCTCATTTAACAGGACCCGTTGCATTTTAATTGACGTTTATCGGCGATGCCCCCCGACGGAGCAATGCGTCCGCGGCAATTTACTCGGAATCAGATATTTTAATCCCCATTAGTCATGACCGTAGACATTGATGATTTATCGATGCATACATTTTTCACGATCCCTTTAATTAGTTCGGCCGCGCGCGCGTCCGCCGTTTTAACGTATTCGGCCGCGTTTCCGTCTGACTGTTTTCGAATAAGCTCTCTCTCTCTCTCTCTCTCTCTCTCTCTCTCTCTCTCTCTCTCTCTCTCGCTCGCGACTAATTACGCAATCGTTTCGGGTCGATGATGGCCGGCGCCAGATAAATCTATCAACCGGGGACGGGGGCAGATTGTGTGTAACGTCGGACAAAGATTTCATAACTGTTCCCATGGCCGCGCACGCGGTTTCGGCGGTGGAGACCGGTTGACCGGCCGAAACGAATACAATTCGGTCGCTGTTCGAACCATTTTTCAGCAGTTAGCACTTGATCTGTCAACAACGATTTTTTTACTTTTTTAGAATCATTTTCCCGGTTATTCCAGATTTCAGTCACGTACCCGATTCGCTCGATTCTGCTCGCGACCTTTTCATTGTACTTGCACAGAGGGTCGATCATGTATAGTATAATAATATAGTTTTTGTGTGTACTATTATATTATGTTTTTTATGTTTAGTGTATAATGTTATGTTTTTCATGTTTACTATAATATTGTGTTTTTCATGTCTACTGTAATATTACGTCAAGGTTATGTTCCTCATGTCTACTATAATATTATGTCAAGGTTATGTTTCTCATGTCTACTATAATATTATGTCAAGGTTATGTCAAAAATTGCTAATGACCAATTCCGAAAAAATCATAGCGCAAGGTGTTAAATTATTTTTCTAAATAATTCACTTAATATTGTATCAACAAGAACTTATACAATAGCATATGGTACAATACAATAGAATTCCCGCAATTTTCGTATCAGCGAATTCACTTACGCATTCGGCCGCAGGCAATACCATTCTACTCTACTACACTCTACGCGCTCAATCCCGACCTGGTATAATCAACGCTATAGTCGTACTTGTCCGCCGGAAAGATAGTTCTCTACTACTGGCTATACGTAGAGAAGGCCAGGCTTTCTACTGTTTGGTCAGTAATGGACCGTGTTCTACGTGCGAGACTGGAAGACCATACTGTTTGTTCAATCGAGTAGGTGCAATACTGTTAAAATTCTTATCCCATCAGAAACGTTTCCGTTCTATTGCTCCGCGCAAGCGATCTTCATCCACACTCCGCGATCAATAGTGTAGGGTTTTTTACCGGGTATGAAGGGCAAAGTGGATCCACACTCCATAATTAACCATTTGCAATCGAGTGGTGAATTTAAGGCGACACTATAATTGTCCTATCCCAAGACAATTTTTATAACAAAGTTTAGATTTAAAAAATTGTTAAATAGTGAAAATGTTGTTATGAGTCGCCAGAATCAATTTTTTATGCATAAAAGTGCGCTATGTTACATACGATGGGAATGTTTTAAAATATATAAAATATTGAGACGTGAAGACGAAACGAAAGGAACAAATAAAAATTATATAATATAATCAAATTATAAAAATAAAATTATATAAATAATTTCAGCCGGATTCATAACCTCGTCATGGAGGACTGATTATACTGTAAAGGGTTAGAGACTCTAACCGTTCAGCGTCGAAGACTACGGAGTCTCGAGAAGATCCTCTTCCTTCTGCTGCTGGCATAACAGCAAATTCGAATTATAATAACTGGCAAGATTGTCTCGTGTAAAATTCAAGCTTCGATCGGATATCGCGTGGAGCACAATCAGGAAAATTAGATCTGGCTGAATCGTTTCTCAGCCCCTCTTACGCGACCGTTCACTCCCCCCCCCCCCCCCCCTCACTCCATTCAATCAAACGGGAAATATGTAACCGGCCGTGTAGCACACGCGGTTCGTATACCATAAAAGTTTATCGCGCAGCTCAGCACGCATTTGCCTCGCAATCGCGCAGTAAATTTCCCCGGTTATTCCTGAGTCTTGGTCGCGTAGCGACGACAGAAACGAAAAAATGATAAAACATCGGCTGGCGAGAGTTCGAGGCGAGCGCGAAGAGACCCACACGGAGCCCGATAAATCGGAACTACTTTCCGCGGTAGTTATCGCAGTTGGGGGGAAGTTCCGCGGATCCGCCGAAACAATTTCGCAACATCGGTCGCGGTCATTCGATAACCGGGCGAAGAGAGAGAGAGAGAGAGCCCCGGTTTCTCGTACACCCGCGCGAACTGCGCGCCGCCGAACTTTATCGGCGATAGGATACTCTCTTGCGCAACTTGCCGCGCTAATAATCTTCCCGTCGCCGTCGAGCGGCGGCTATCCCCACCGCTTCGTACATCGCGCGTAGAGAAGTTGCGCTCACGCGACGGAGGATACGCGTGTATAGCCGGAGGGGTGGGGGAAGGAGTCCTCGCCGTGGCACCGCAGGGGGAAACTTATGCGGCGATGCGAAACTTTCCGGGCGACGGCCGATATCAATTTGGTAAACGACAGGGGAGTTTTCCAACTCGTGAACGAGGCGGACGACAACCCCCGGCAACCTTTCGGATGCCAGCCATACCCCCGTCGAATGGCGTATAGAATGCTCTCTCTCTCTCCCTCTCGAGTGTGTGTTGCCGCCCTTGCAAACGCGAAGAGCTCGGAGTCGCTTAGCTGGGAGACAATTCGCTGTACGCGCGCCGTCTGTTTCGCTTTTATCGCACGAGAAATGGCGCGCGGAGCGATACCGATCGCGATACTGGCTGGCCAAAATTCGAAAACTATGCGCAGCGATTTAATTTACACGTCTATTGGATATTACACGTCTATACGATGTATCTATCAGTTTTGGATTGTTTCTAGTAGAACTGCGACTTTGTTTCAAAGAGCCAATGAGACTTTACTGTATGAGGTTGTTTTATATTAGGTCTACCGGAAAGTACTGGTCGCTAATGTCATTGTACTTCTCGAAAATGAATATAACAATCATTGCTTTAATGTAACAAGTATAATAACATTTTTAATATGAAAGGTTCTTCAAAATTATTAAAATACAAAATTATAATATAGAATGGCACTTGTATACATATCATTTTGGATGTCACATATATGCGGCGCACGAAGGGAAAAGGTTAAGAATTCTATGACTTTGCCTGACAACGAAAAGCAATATTGCAACAAAAGGCAAGATTATTAAAGTTTTGTGGAGCTCCTGTACGACCATCGATCTTTAAACTGTACTCCTCATTTGCATCCAGCTTCGACTTTGTTCGGTGTATACGGCCTCCATTGTTAGGTGATTGCGAGCAGCGTTAAAAGAACCATTTAAATTCCTTTCTCCTTCGTCGAGCAAAGAAACAGTTTCGCGAAGCTTTATACCTCTAACTTATATAATTCACACTACGAAAAGTTCGCATTTATATATACGTTTACCAACTAGAATTAACAAAGAAATTAATCTTGACATAACTTTGGCAAACAAATTAATCTTGATATAATCTTGACAAAAAATGTAATCGTTTCGTTTTGGTAGAAAAATCATTGTTTATCGACAATACTGTCGAAGTTTTAATTTAAAAAACAGATAAAAGTGAAACTGTTATATAAGTCACAAGACTTAATTTTATAAAATGCACTTTGTTATACAAAATGGAAAAAATTGTAAGTCAGAAAAATGTGCTTGAATTTGCAGTGAAAATTCCTTCGACTGCAAAGGGTTAATATTTAACTTTGTTAAGGTGCGTATAGCAACACCATAAAATCAAAATGTAGGCATAGACAGGTAATAGTGAAAATAGCTTATTAAATGCCCGCAGTGTCGCAGGTAAACGCAGTGGAAGCCGACTGCAATCTGCAGTTGCCCCTATAGAGCACTGTTCCACCCATACATAGACAACGCGGCCACACTTTCGCGAGCGTGAATGTGCTCGCACGCATAAACCACGGAGCGTAATTCATGCACACGCGCATTCGCGCGCACCTAGGGGGAGAGACGCAGTAACCGCATGATTTATCGTCTTACGTGACCGGACGGACCCTCGGCCCACTTCTATCATCGGTTTCCCTCCGCTGCGTTTTCCGCAACGACGTCTTCGCCCACGAGAAAAAAAATGATTCCGAACGACTTGAAAAATTTCTTTCCCGTGGAATATGACGCGAACCATCCCTTGTCACGAAATATCCCCCGAGGGTGGAGAAAACATTCGCTGACAGGCTCGAAGACGTCGTCAATTAAGGAGCTCCCACTTTGCAAAGTAAAAATAAATATAATGTATAATAATGAGTAAAGATGAATATAGTATAAAATAATAAATAACAGAAGCACGTTAAAAATTAAGCAATTTTCAAATGCAGAATTAATGTTACAGAAACGGTTCTTTTATAGATTGTGAAAAAAACTATATTGTTATAAAGAACTATCGAAAATAGTTTATTCAAATTTTGTATTATTTAGTACGGAATTGTAAGACTATACTAAAAAATTAAAATCCTCACATAGTTAAAGCAATTTAATCAATTAAAGGAATGTTAGAAAGTTAATATTTATTTTATGGAGTGGTATTATAACTCTTTCGCATCCGAAATATTGTCAAATTCATTTCGTTCAACTATATCGCAATAAAAATGAATTCTTAAAATTCTCCAATAATTCCACGAAATCCCGTGCATATTTATCGCATATTAAATTGAAATAACATATGCGCCTACGATAATTTGCTCTTCGGCTGAATGTTGTCGCCGACGACAATTAAATATGGTAATCCGTAGACTTCGACCAACTAAGGAAGCGTTACCGGAGACGCGAAATTTCGGTCGGGCGCTGAACCGGCTAATGAACCGTCAAAGATCGTATTTCTGCTTGGTTATTCATCATCCGCGCGGTTCGACTATCATTCCCGCGGGACAAACTTCCCTGCCTCGAATTCCAAAGTTCGTGGTAACGCGTCTATATACATATATATGTATATATTCGTTCGCCGCGGCGCATGTTCGCATCCAAGTTACACGCAATGCATACGGAAAACGTTATTTTTCTCTCCGACAGGGGAAGGGGGACAGAGAACTTCTATTGATAACAACTGAATCTAACAACTCTCGCCTGTATGTGTTTCTGAATTCTTGGATTGCTTTCCCGCGATCGCTCCGCGGCCGTGCCCGCGAGCTTCAACGACTTCCTCCGCGAAATTGCATGACACCAAAGGGAAGAGAGCCCGTTCCATCTCGTCGAATGTTCGCGTCCCGCGAAAAAATTCTCCGGTTCCTCGTTACCAATTTTTATGGAACGACTGGGACGTCTTCTCTATGTTTTCATTGCGAGGTTTGCGCGTTATCGTTCGAAGATAATTGAAAGGGTTGCAATGATCGTAATAGTGTGGACCTGGAATAGGAAATGAAAGAATCGATATTGAAACTATTGTCACTTTGCCGTTTTGATAACACTAAAATGATATTTCACGACTGTTTCGCAATAACAATTATTGCTTTTGTAGATTATATTCACCTTTTCGTAGATAAAATATTTTCTCAGGATTCATTCGTGCTGTCGCAGATCTTTGATTTTTCTAAAAATAAAATTAATCCATTTAATAGGGATTTATATGTTTACGTAGAAGATAAGACAAATTTCGATAATTATATTACAGACGGAAAAATCTGTCTATTACAAGCAAAAAAAAGTTAAAAAAGATTTAGAAAAGAAATAGAGAAAAGAAAATAACAAAAAAGAATAATAAGACAATGATAAATTATAACAATAATATAATGATACAGCCGTAATGAATAATCTATAGCTAGAAATTATATTAAATATTGAGACCATAAAGAACACGGATATCGGTGATCCGGCTCACCTCGCCCCGCATCGGCCACGCCTACTTCCCAAGCACAACAGAGACTATACCACGGCAGATACGTTCCATTATAAATTGATAATCGTTTAGCGGAACGATCAGGATTCAATGGAACCCGCTTCGGAAGCAGGTCGAGCAGGAAAAGTAAAACATCAAGGTCTTTTTGCTCCTCTACGGGTTGGGGGCTCGTGTCGGCCTGTCGTGACCCGCGTCCATATCGTGTCACCTAGCAACGTTCCCGGCATCGTATTTTAACAAGTTTTTTTTTCGCCACGACTCCGCGTCACTTCCGGAACTTCATTTACGCTTGAACGTCGAATAAACCGCCCAGATCTCTTCGTCGACCAGTTTCGAATATCTTTTTTTCTCTCTTTCTCTCTCCGCGCCCTTGCCCTGCCGCTCCTCGACATGGCCGAGAGGACCACGTGAATCAACCGAGAGATTCTGTCCACGTTTTACACAGCTCCGCTTCGACACCTTCTTCCTCCGCCGCTCCTGTTCCTTCCTCAGCTTCCTCTTCCCCCACCCCTTTTTTCTTCTCTCGGTTTTCCCTTCCTCCGCCGCCTTCTTTCTCTCCGCGACCTGAAATTCCGAAGTCCTGCCGTTGCCTTTTCATTTAGAATTTAATGTTTCAGCTGTTCTCTCCAGTCCCTGCTCCCCCCTCTCTCTCTCTTTCTCTGTCTCTCACTCTCTTTATCTCTCTCTCTTACTCTCTCTCTGTCCCTCGCCGTCTCGCTCTCTATATTTTTTCTCTTGCCCCCCCCCCCCCCGTCGCGTCGCTCGCCGTCGCTGCGAGCTCTTCGAGGAAACGAGGTCGTGGTATAAAAGATATTGTAGAAGAACAAAGGGGACGAGGGGGAGGAGGAGGCGACGTGAAGTAGAATGCCGGGCCGGAAAGGGTCGTTGAGAAAGTTTTTATCGGACACGGGCCGAAGACCTCGCTTCGTGATCGATTTTCCCGATCGACCAAGTGCCTCCCTGACCACTTCCGCGCGCGCGGTCGTTGTTGCGTTGGTTTCATAGCCCGAGGGCTTGTCGATTCAATTTCATCGTTAAAATGATGACTTGTCGCCGGGCGCGCGGAGACCGCTGTGAAAACATTTATTGCCGCCACCGCCGCTCGCCGCTCCTCGAATTTACGTCGCCGCGCGGTGCATAAACGATGCCGATGATCAAATAAAATCGTGCCGGTTTTCATTAGCTCACCGAACAATCGGCCCTCTTTGTCAATCGGATGACGAGACTTCCTGTTGTAGGTTAACACGTGCTCGTTTGGTTAGCTTTTGTATCGCCGTTTACGAAATGACGGCATTCTTTGACACTGTAGAAATATGATGTATATAAATATGAGGTAAATTGTTGAGAATCATAGAGTTTTTAGTGAAATTTTAGAAAGTGGAACTGTTGATACGAGTCACAATTTCATATCCATAAAATGCATTTTAAAATAATTTACCTGGCTTATAGTACTTCCATTTTATGTAACAAAGTTCATTTTACTACTATATTACTATGTTATTATTATTACTATAATTTTATTAAATTATTATTTTACTAGATTAAATTAAATTACTAATTTCTAACCACTAACTACATGGCTGACTAGATCTAAGTCGAACTTCTCGCGAAGTAAGGACAGCGAACGCCCTCTACGATATAGTCACGAGACTGCCACCTGCGAAGTCATCACTGCATTCTATTAAGACAAATAGCATTTTTTCCAAGTGGTGAATTTCGCGTTCGAAAACTATATATCTTCCGAGCTGAACTTTCACAATTTCCGAGTTCCGGTAACCATCGATCGAAAGAATATATCCCCGTAATTGGACATTCATCATGCTCCGGCTAGAATGACCACTTGTGGACAAACTATCGCCAAACTAACCACCCTGTGGAAGTTACTGAAACATCGATCGCTAATTAGTTCCTCCTTGGAAGTGCGGCACGGAGCGTATAATTATATCGATTGCCGTCGATTCAACCCGCGGACCCAGGGAACATATATATTCGGACACGATTAGACGCTAAATCGATGTAATAATAATTGGCCGGCGCTCGTACAACAGAATTACCGGGTGCAGCCTCGTTGGTGTGTACGTAGGAATTTCGGTGACCAACCATAATGGCGAATATCGCGCACTTATTTACTCGGCGCGCCGCTAGGGCCGCGATAAACTCGTGCTAATAACCATAAGGAACTGTACCTAATGTGGAACGATTTTCGGGGGAGTATAAAATTGTTATTGATTTTTATTGCAACTGGAAAGTGTTGTTGTTGAATATTTATACTTTTGTTCGATAGATCGATGGTTATAAATCATCTAATTTATTTAATAGAAATAAAAAATAATACGAGTAAATTAGAAAAGTACGAACATGTACCTATTATGGAACACTGTTGTCCGTCTATTTTTTTAACGCTTTTTTCATGCCACTGTTTCAAAAAGGAGACGCAATTCTGCGATGTTTCATAATTGGTACCATTACATTCTATTTCACGCGGATTTCACGGCCGGAAATTCCATTGGGATATATTTCGTTTCTCGGAGAAATATCCGACGCGGAGATCACAGTTTTGTTTGCGTAGAGTCGCGCTAAAGAATTACCGTTGACAAATATTTTTAATCAACAACGGAACGAGATAAATCCGCGCGCCGGATGTTTTATCGGTGGACTTTTGTCGTTAGCGTGACCGATCGTTGTGCCAACAGCATCCACGCCGCACTTCGCCACTCTTATCCCGTCGCCGTAAACCAAGCTTACCTTGTCAGCCTCCTCCAATATTCGATATAAAGCACGGAATGAATTGTAGCCTGATCCGGCATCAATATTTGATATAGTGCGCGTCTAGCGAAAAGCTATAACTTTGCCAGCCTGGTCGCACCTAATTAAATCAACGGCGTCCTGCGTTCGACGAGGCTGTCGAAGTAACAGCTTTCGAACGGCAGCACGATAGGTTATGTCAACACTTTTACGTATTAAACACTGCTTGTACAAGCAACAGGGTTTCGAAAATTAATTATAATTGTCAAACAAACTGTACACTATCGTTGTACGGGTTGAAGTGATTTTTAAGTACAGAGGATAACAAATTATTTCAGTATTGATACACCTGAATTTTGACGCTTTTGTTATCGATAAAGAGACCTCTGTAAACATTAAATTCACGTTATAGGCTCAGATAAATAATTTAGACACTGTCATTCTCTTTAATTTACGGTTCTGCATAATGGCAATATTTACGCTTTGTGTAATAAACCATTTTATAACCTCTAAAAAGAACGCTTATTCCAATTTTCGAAAGGTTGTGTTTTAAAGAATAACATTAAATAACGAAACCTATGCATACTGTACTTATCGAAGGGATTATATGATTCTACATAATATACAACATTTCCCTATATTTATTTAAAGAAATTTTGTAACGACTTTGTTACAAGGGAACGTGGAGCAGTCTCGAGCAGTTTATAACAAGTTCAAAGTTTCTTCCCCTTTTCATGGAAGCCTTCTCCTTGCATCTTGTCTAAATAAAAAATCGCTTTTGTTTCGTTACAGTGACGTGTACGATCGAGCGAAAGCAAAGATCCCTGCGCGCGCCATCAAAGGACTGTGTAATTTGCAACGGGCTCGCGAGCAAAAGGCGAAGAAAGGAAACCCCCGCGCGGATTATTTCTCATGTCTGACACGTCTGGCGGCGTTAGACGGACACTTGGAAAGTTTTACGAGTCCCGCGGAACGCCGGTAAGTGAAGCGTTTATTTCTGTTTTAATCGGTCCGTTTGTCTCGGCGATAAACCACGAGAGGGCCGCGGCGTCGTCGTCTTTTCCCCCGCAAGCTCGCGCCGCGTTCACGAACAAGTGTCCATTTATTCCCGGGGACCGAAATGAGTCGCGCAGTAAATTTCAACCGTTACCCCGAGCCTTCCACGGGGGATTCCTACCCCCCGTTCTGTCGGCCGACCAAACTGACCCCCTCTCTCTCTTTCTCTCGCCGGTGCTGCAGAAACGGCTGACAACCGTAGAAAATTGCATTCCCCAGCGCGCGGACCTCTTAAGACAGGGCCGAGATGAATTTCTTCGCTTAACGGTTCTATCGAACTACGGGATACGTTGTCGAGGTTCGCCCGCGACGGTTTATTTACATTTCCAAATGAGATTTTACCGGTAACATTAATATCGCTGGAAAGCGACAGGAATTCACGCTTTGCTCTAATAATTAATTATTTAAAATATTTGAATCCTTGCAATAATGATTTTCACACTCCTTACTTTTTATTATAATTGAATAGCTAGCTAAAAATTAAGTTTATTATTAATCATTACTGTTCTTAGCGCTGTAACGTATTATTATATTTATTATACGTAATTCTTGTTCGTTTCTTCATTGTTTAAATATTAAATGTAATAACATCGCTAGTAAAAAATGCACCGTTCGCACACGAATAAAATTATTAATTTTATAAACTATGTTAATAGAAATCATAGTAAAATAAACTTTTTATATTTTAATAAAGCTGATCGCCCAGAAATCAATTAAAAACAATTTATACTCGAATAAACATTTACGAGATTATATTGATCATGCAGCGCGAGCCATACGAGGTAATAATATATTTTTGCGATCGCGCGCTATGCAGCAGACCGCGTCTGCCACAAAATAAAGAACACGCGGAACGGCGCAATAAAATAAACTCAACATGGATTAGCAACAAAAAAAACAGGGGAGCGCTGTTAAACTAAGCCCGGGGCGGTTTCGATGAAAAAGAACGCGGACGAACGAAACAAGAGTAAAAATAAGGAAGGAGCATGGTACGAATTTAATTATTTCGCATAAAAATCTCCGGTTTTCCTTGTTAAAACCAACACTCGTGCTTTATTTATTCGTAAATATTAAAATCTTCGCCCGCGGGCGAAACGCGCCGGGCTTTTTGCCTGCATAAAAATCACCGGAGAAAAAGTATAAGGTAAAAAATAAAAAATGATAAGTAAAAAGTAAAAATTAATGAATGATAAGTAAAAAGTAAAAATTAATAAATGATAAGTAAACAGTAAAAATTAATAAATGAAAATTAAAAATTAATAAATGAAAGATAAAAATTAAAGAATGAAAAGTAAAGGGTAAAAATTGAAATTAAAAGTTAAAAAACTGAAGAGACGTATGCTGGTCAGATTCGAGAATTATGGGAGTGCCTTAAAACCCCTCGGGTTCCCATTATTGTTTACTGTTATTTAAGATAATTTCCAGTTGTCCGCGAGCAGCGGCGCGCGAACGAGTTTGTTCCTTCTGGCGCTGTTACGGTCCTTCATAATGAGGAAACTTAATTGAAGCAGCGGACACAGCGGGGCGCTCCCAGTCTCTGACTTATGTAATACCACCACTTACACCGTTACAAGGTTATCTATTGTCACCGGCAACGCGGGGGGAAACACATTTAGTCCGTTCTATTATCTACTGCGCGAAGTTTCCATTATTTATGCGTTTTAGTACGGGCGAAGTTCGCCGTCGATGTAGTTAGCAGTTGCTACAGTTCGCCTGTCTCCTTGCTTTACTTATCCCCTCGCACTTTTAGCGACGCCTTCGCACGGTTATCTGTAGCGTAGGGCGCTACGCAAACTCTTAGACTTGACTGTCATTGGCGTAGTCTATGTATATCCTCGGATCGGCGAACAATACTAAAAAGAAAGGCGCCGCGATATTCCGTTTCACAATTTACTGACAGATAACCTATAAATCGAATTTTATTAATACCTTAATAATATATAGCATAATTTACTGTCTATTATTGTGGTATTATTGTATATTTTTTTTAAATTTTAAATATCTTCCGCGATGAATTAAATCTACCAATCGCCAAGCTTAATTAATTTTTCACAGTCCCAGTAAAATCAGTAATTTCTCATAGAGTTGGTTAGGGGTCTCCCAATCATTTTAATCGTAATTCGGCGCGCACTACTGTCACATTACTCAAGGGTTAACGACATAATTCCGGCTGCGAAACAGAGCTATTCATCATGGGGATGATACATCGACTGGGCTCGCGAAATTCGATTAGGTAAAACGAATAATTCGCGGCGGCGAATCTTGAATTTATACCTTCTCGTTTCAGTGAAAGAATATGCGAAAGGATTACCAAGAAATTTTAGAGTAATAACATTGGTACACCCGTACCAATTAATAACCATTGGTACTCATTAATTATCAAGTATTAACAAATATTAATTCAAATCGCGGAATCTATTGCAATCAAAATGTTCTTTGAATTGTAAAATAAAAATATATATTTTATACTTGATGAATATTGATATAAATAATTTGCCATAAAATTGACTTTTTAATCTTGAAAATGCAAAGTTGTAAACTAGAAAGTTTTTTATTATATCTGAATGTTTAGATTCTAATTTTTACAGACGTTGAACATATACACAACATAATTTATAAATATTTGAAGATTTGTGGAATAAAAATCAGGAATTCTTTATTTATGTTATGTATTACTGTATATTTATTTATATTATGTATTACTGTCGAATTTTACGTTCTTGGTAACCGCGACTGTGGCAATGCTTCTTCGCTGAAAGCAACCCCTTCGTCGGTTTTCTTAAATTTTCGTTTCAATCAGAGAAGTGCTTGTTTCATATACTTCGACGTTCAAGTGAGAACAATGTATAGGATGTGTAAAGTGTAAAGCGTGTATCGCGTAAATTATTCATATTATTTTTTTCTGTATCTGGAAGATTTACGTTAATATTATGATTAATATTCAATTACGATTATTATTCGACTACGATTATTAATTACTTAATAAATATTACCTTTCCACTTTCCTTTAATTAACCTAAATTGCTTTAACTACGCAAGAATTTTAATTCCCGATTTTTTACGCGGAACGTATTAAATAACAACAATTATGCAATAACACTTCCCTTCCAATTGTAACGCTCGCGATCCCTGAAAAAGGCTCGCGCAGCACTGGGAAATACTTTTGTATATTAGCCGCGTGTAATGAACACGCATATCGTTACGTCGACACATGGTACTCAGCAATATTAATGAGCCGCTGCAAATATACTGCTCACACCGTGCAGTTCGCATTCTCTGTAAAGTAATGCATTTTTTAATTAAGAAATGACGAACGCGAATACGAAACGCAATGTACAAAGGTTTCGGCTTATGAAATGTTTCGCCTCGTGTAAGTACCTGTTACGTTTTACGAGCAGCACTGTTCGACTAAATAAAGAGAAATTTTGTTGCAGAGACAATTTTCGGGATCGAAAGTGTACATGTTACATATATAAGAAAAAATAATTTAATTTATTAGACGAATTTAAAGATGTATTTGAAAGGGGTATCTTCAAAGTGGATGAGGCCATTTTCCGAAAATATTGAGATGGTTACTTTAATATTTATAATTCTTTGTTGTACTCAATTTTATTGCATTATTTTATTATTATAATATTGTTGTTATTATAGTATTATTATCATAGTATTATGATTATATTATTGCATTACATAATTTAATTTCTGCAATGCTAGCACAATACAATAACCTCTAAAGACATCGAAACATGGCATTAATTTTATTGCATTATTTTATTAATATAATATTACTATTATCATTCTATTATTATAATAATATTATTATTATATTATTACGTAACATAATTTAATTTCTGCAAAGCCTATACTATACAATAATCCCTAGAGACATAAAACCACCCCTGCTTATTCACTTACCAATATTTTTAAATTTCTACAACCAAAAATCCTCGAATATCCGCCTTTTAAAATAAATATTCTCGAGCCACTCTAACTCAACATCGTTCAAAGACCGATCGAAAAATTCCGTAAACATTTACAGAAACGTCCGAATTTTCATAAGCTACTTCAAAGACGTCCACGGCATCTCAGCATCGCTCGACCTCGCGAAAAATCAGATCCGAAGTTCTTTTCATAGGGAAAACTTTCAATCTATTTCATTTCTATTACGGCCGTATCTGATAACGGTAAGAAAGTACCGGATTGCCGATAACGAACGGCGAGGGGAGAGAGAGAGAGAGAGAGAGAGAGAGAGAGAGAGTCTCGGAATCCCGGAGGGGATACGATAAGGAAAGTTTCAAGGCAAAAGCTTCGCGTTGCTTCATAAAGCCGCGACTGTTACAGCGCCCCCACCCCCCCTCCACCCAAGGTTTTTCAGTCGAAGGCATCAAAAGCAACCGGGTAGGACAGGAGCGAAGGGGGACGGCAGCTAGGAGAGGGGATAGGAACAGGTCCATGGGGATGAATTCTCCCCGGTAAACGAAGGATTATTCCGTCCTCCTTGATAAACCCGCGACGAGGCTCCTTTCGCGTTTATTAAAAGGAAGTTAGATACCGCAAGGAGGATCGCGCGGGAGAATCGAAAACAACCGGACGGTAAATTTACGTTATCTCCCCGGTGCTCTCGTCCTTCGTGAAAACTTCCCCTACCCTGGCTTCGCTCCACCTCCCCCCCCCCCCTACCGTCCGCTGTGCGGGGGGATCGCCATCGCCGAGAGTTTGCCGAAGGGAGCCGCGGATGGGAAATTACGTCTGTAATATTACCAGTTACAGGCAATTGCCCGGACTGGAGGGATCGCTTCGCTTCGATCTCTCCAAGCGAAATCGCAAACGTTGAGGAGGAGGGGTGGTCGGGGGAGGGGGGGAGGGAACTGTCTTCCGAGGGCGGATCCTCGTAAATTTTGATCTTCGTTAAAGGAGCGCGGCTCTCGTCGATCTTCGGTGAATTATGCAGCGCTCCCTTTGACGGGATAATTGAAACGCAAATAGAAACCTCGGGAAAAGAGGGACACCGATAACGCGGACGATTTAATGTTTCACGGAGATAAGCGAGCCGTTTTAGTTGGCTGCTTTTTTGGTACGCCTTTCTGGAGATAGGAAATGTGTTGTATGTAAATTGATGATCCATTTAATTTTTATTGCGTTTATTTATTAAGATATAAAATTCGTGGAAGTAAAATATGGTAAAATGTAATATACACTTTTTTTTTTATTTAATTACTAATTCTTGTCGGGGAAAAAAGATTGATTTAAAATCGAAAATGCCTGAAAAATCACAAATACCTTAGAAAATCAGAAATAAATATAGCGCATCAAATAAAATGTCTATTATTTCGACGAGAGTTCCGACAAAGAAGAAATTGGCTCGAAAGCACGGTAATTGGACCACTTACCCCATTGCAAAGGTATCGCAACCCTATATGTATACTTGACGCAGATACTATGATCCCATTCGAGAGTCGACGTAACACAGTTGTGTTACATTGCGGCCTGCATTACATTTATAATAAGTATACAAATCCGGTGGAATTGTTATCGGAAATAATTCGCCAGATATCAGTATTTCACCGCGATGCATATTCCGAATAATACTTCTTGTTAAATTGATCCAATGTAGCGATTAATTACACACTTGTTAATATCGTGCCGTGATTGTTACAAAGCACATCGGTTGTTTCATTCCGTACGACAAATAATACCGTTACGATTTATCGTCGCGACTGGCGATTTATGAGAACTGCGAGTAGGATTATTATGCTAATTATTTGCTTAAATGATTAGTTAAGTAATGAAGTAATCATCGATATTATTTAATCTTAAATAGATAAATGATAATTTTTAGCTTTCTAAAGTAAATATGTTAGTTTAGTTAGCTATAATAAAGCTATAATATAGCTAATAATATAGCTGTAATATATAGCTATAATATAGCTAAAATACATAGCTATAATATAGTTAATAAAATAGCTATAATATATAGCCATAATATACACCCATAATACACCTATAATCTAATATTAGCTATATTAGCTGCACATATATTTCTTAGCGTACTGCATACATACACTCTCACTATAATAATTTACTCTAACAATTAATAATACAATCGAATAAAGCACAAAACATCCACGAAAGCCATTACAATAGCGCAACTAGCCTAAAAGGTTAAGTACAAAATTTTCATCAAGAAACGCGCTAATTTTCCGCCAATCCGCGGTGATCCCCGTAGCGGCGCGGAGTAAATGACGGAAGCAGCGAAAAGGATGGCGAGCAGATGGGGTAGGGGGGGGGGCGAAAAAAAGGAAGGTGAATCCTCCTCTAGGTAATCTAATTTGCTGATGTGACGACGGGGAAGGGACAGTAAATTGACGAGAACGCGCGGCGCATCGATCCACGCAGGAAAATTCGGAATACGTTCGTTCAATCTCGAATCAAACTAATCCGCGGGGCGAATCAAGATTAAGGACGAATGCTCGAACCCCCGTTTTTACCGTGAAACGGAGATCGCGGAGACGAGCGAAACCAATGAAATGTTTTAGAGCGTTCATTTCGTGGAACGGAAACAGAGGAAGCATCCGAATTCTAATTTTTCGTATAATGAGTAAAGGTTATACAGGGTGGGACATTTTTAAATAATAACATATTTAATTTTAGCGAATATGTCGAAAATTGAATTATTATTGTAGAATCGCTCTATAATATTTTTATAACCTCCAAACTTCTAACATAATTTTAATAGAGCCCTGGAATATTACGTAAATATCTATAATGGTTAACAGAAATATTGAGATTTAGCGTTTATAAATTTACTATATTTTATTACTATATTTTTATATATTTATCATTCATAAAATTCAGCACTTATAATTTAGTATAATTTATAAATTTCTACGATACATTATTCTCCACAATAATTTATTTTATAAATAAATTTGTAAGGAAATATTACGTATAATTCACAGAAAATTATTATTACTGACACTAGAACTGTATGCTCTAAACATGACTTACGTTGTGTTATAAAAATAACAAAATTTATATAAAAATCGTACGATTTATTTTATAACATATCCAAGAATAAACAATTTTATCAATTCTAAATAGGAAAAATGCAGAAATCGGTTTCGTGACCACATCGTCGAAAATCGGCGACAAAATGGTGTCGAGACCCGAACGGATCCGCGACAAGCAACGGAAACACAGGCTAAATCTAATTTCCGGCGCCGTTCTCTGAAGGGACACGGATTCATATTTTCGTGTTGTCGAACGTGTCGCCAATAACAGCGGGAAAGTACGCGGGCCGCCAGGAATACGGGATCCGCGGCGACGTTAGAGGATTTTCCTTTCGTATTTCTTCCGTGGAGAGTGGGGGGAGGAGGGGGCGGTAGGAGGGGGATTCGTGTCTTCTCGCGGTGCGCCGTAAGGCGTATTAATATTTAATAATAGAAAAGAAGAAAAGCCGCGGGAAGATATGTGTGCGCGCCGAGGCGTGTGCATATTGAGCGTGCAAACATCCTTCGGGGAGCAAAAGAGATATATAGAAATAGGGGAAGGAACGACGGCGGCGGTGTTGAAAATATGAACCTTTTACCTCACCGCGGAGGATAAGAGATCGAAATGTACCCCCTTGAATTACTCATGCATGCTGTCTTCAAGGTGAATGTGGGCTTTGGGATTTTACCCCCGCGGTTGAAAAGTATCTTCTCGCTTCTGGCCGAAAAAATGCTGCACCCCCCCTCCCCGCACACAGGCGGATTATTTATGAACGAACTCTTATTCCGTGTGTACCACTGCGTCACCCGCTTGACGTTCCATTATCCGTGGCGACCTACCGTGGCGATGGTAAATTCATTTTCGGCGGACGCGTCGGGAATGGCGCTAAACATTTGCCAGGAATGGGTTCGCTGCACGAAGTTGGGAATTGAACGCGCATAAAAGACAAAATGGATCCTTGCCATGCCTTATCAGTAACTAAACTTATTAAGAACTATTTGGAACTAATTTTTGGAAATTAAAAACCAATATAACCTAATTGAGAGCTAATATAACATAACCTTGGAAACGCAAAAGTTTTCCAATGCAAAATCGAAGTACTATTTCTAATAAAAAAGTGTTGAAAACGAGGTTAATTTCTACACGACTTTTTCAAAAATTTCATTGATACCATCGAATCTCTCCCTCCTCTCCCCACCCCTGTTCCGCAGCGCATTCCCGGGGCCGGTTGTGTGTTTAATTGAAGGGCTGCGAATTCGTCGTGGCCCGAGCGTGCACCGTCGACGCAACAAGTGTTGATGTCCTGGTGTTTAGCGGAATGTTTGCAACGTCGCGCCGCTTTCGTTGCGGCAGGGGGGTTGTACGGTATGTATTTCGTCTCAGACACACAATATTTTATCAGGGTTTGTAGCAGCAGCCAGCCATCGATATTAATTGATAAATTAATTGGCCGCATTGACTGGTACAACACCAGTGGTTATTGTATTAATTAACACGTTAATTTCACAAAGCGCGGCCGGCGGAGCCAATTACTCTGCTAATTGCTTAAAGCATAGCCGAGCGAATTAATTTATTTTATCGGTGCAATTTAGGTTAATTATTTTATAAATCGATCGCTCGACGGCGGCGTTATTAACATAAACTTAAGACGAGGGGAGCGAAAAGGATTCCTCGGATTTATTTTTAATGAACGCTGTGAAATATTGTTTAGGAGAAAGTGTTAATGTTCGGTGTATTTATTAGTTTAATACAGATCGAATTATAACTCGTAATATAATTTCTTTTCTTTTGTATATTGAGTGTGTTGAATTTTTTTTTTGCTCGTCAGTAAATTAATTAATGTTTATCGTCAAATCTAGGCGGAGCTGGGTGACATCGAAAAATAAAATATTTGAAATATTACTTTAACCCTTTGCACTCGAGTGGCAACTCCGCGGCGCCATTAAAATTGTTATAACACGTTCATAAATGATTTTTATAAATGTCGCCGAAGCTTAGATTTAAAAAATTATTGAAAGTGTAATTGTTATATAAGTCGCAAGACTCGGTTTCATATAGAACGAATTTTGTTATATAAAATGGAAATACTAGAAACCAGAGAAATGATTTGCAATTGAAATGGCTTCGACTGCGAAAGGGTTGAATAATGCTGCGCTCGCGATTCGAATAAAATAGCACCCGCGGTAGAACATAAAATTGCAGCGGACACGATACTTTATTTCGATGGACCGTAAAGTATGAAAATAAATATTTTATTCCGTTGAAAAAAAAAAAACAACTAATTCTTCCGATAATTTCCTGAATTTCGATCGGATATCGAAAGCTGCGAAAAAAGTGTTATATCACGTAGTTTCTTTTTTTAAACGCATATTTTTCGTGAAATGTCGACGAAATAAATTTCATTTCGATTATGACCGTACACGCGCACGAATACTGATCGAACGAACGCGGTTGAACATTGTTAATCACGATTTTTCTATATTCTTGTTTTAAATTTTTTCCCCCGAGAAATATTATGCTTCGTCGTTTTGTACGATATATGTTTTTTTCTATTTTTTATTAACTAGTTTAGCTCGTTCGTGTGCGCTATTATGACGCATTTTATAGTTTAGAATTATTTAAGCAATTTTTAGTTGAAATAAGCAAATATTATAGTAGTTATAATAAGCAACTATTCGAATTTAAATTTTATATTGTAAGATTGCTAGAAAAATAAATATGAAATATTTAATTATAATGAAGGCAGTGACGATGATAATTACTATTAATTTATCAAATAGTTAGTCTAATAAAATTATTATTAAAACAGTTAACCTACTATTTGTACCTCAAGATTATTATATAATAATTATATTTAATTATAAACGGCTCACATCGTGTATACACATTCACTGGAATGCCGAAATATCGGTGACAAGAGAACATATTCAACAGGTTATTACTAGAAATCTCCATCGCGAGTCAGGCTCGCCGAAGCACCTCAAAGGGGTTAATATTGTCGCAGGTATGCGGAACTTACAGCACCGCTGAATTCAGCGTACACGCGAATTTGCAATATTCGGGGCAGTGCTCGTTGCACGGTAACAAAGAACGGTGCCCGAAAATTTCCAATTTTTATACTAAATAAACCTGTCTATGCATTACGCTAATAAGTATAGTAAATTCAATTAACAGCTACAGTATATTACAGGAATTATTATTTGAATAATAGGATTATTAAATCATCAAAAGACTTAACTTAACAAAAGTTAAGCTTTTTTTTTTTAACTTCTTCCTTCTTTTATTGTGTTATACAATAAACCCTTCTGCTCTGAACGCTTTTCGAAACCAATTGTAATTTCCGAATTAACCCTTTACACTATAATAACGAGTCAAACTTGTGTTACAGATTTCATGCGAGATCTACTAAATATAAATATTATTCATTTCTTTTACATCGAAATAAAGATAAGTTCTTCTCTTATCAAAGTTTAGAAACAAAAGTATTTAAAGAGAATAAAGGAAACAAAAATTGTCTGGTCCCATTATTAACAATATTAATATCGTAGTGCAAGGGGTTAAGTGAACACGTTACTCCAAACGAAACACTCTGTATATACACATAACCTATAAACCACTCCAGATCTACTAATCGCAACGATACCTTCCCCCACACCCTCGCCCCTTATCAACCCCTCATCTCTTTCTCCCTTTCTCTTTCTCTCCATTCCTCCCTCCATAATCCACACTATAAACCGTTTACATCGCGGATCAATCGAAACATTGCAAAAGCGGAGGGCAACGCGTCGACAAACGCGACTTGCGAACAAACCGCATCGTCGACAATGGGGCTCTTTGTGCACGCGTGGTAGAGAAATCCTCTCTCCTCGTTGACCGGGACATTAAACGTTATCATAAATTCATCAAGCCGGTGGCGAGGGAAACGAGGGAAACAAGGGAGAAACGAGGGAAACGAGCGAAGGGTTGGAAGAGGGAGAAGGACTGTTCTGTGCCTGGCGGTCTCACAATCAATCTCCTCTCCTTCCGTTTCTCCTTTTTCTGCGCCTCCCCTTTGCGCGAGAGCTCGAAAAGTTCGCGAGTGGACAATGAATGCTCCCCGCGTTGGAATGGACGGGAAAGAACAGAAAAAAAAAAGAAAAAAAGGGAAAAAGAATGCAGAAGAATAAGAAGAGGAACGAGAGAGAGGAGCCAGTTAGCGGGGAACGAAGGAACGGAGGAAAATAAAAAGAAACTCTCGAAGGACTCGGCGTCGCTTTTCGTCGACCCCATCGGCAACCCGACGACAACCCGACGGGTATCACCCCGTACGCTTCTCGTCCAGTCGTCGCGACCCGAGTCGTTGACGAGTCCTCCGACGACGAGTCGACAACTTTTCCGTCGGGCCAAACAAGCCAATGTTTACCGGCGACGACAAAGGCCAAAGGGGAGGAATGTAAGTAGCTACGGAGGGTCGCGTTTACATTTCGGAACACGGTGTCGTTGTAATTGCGATCGGCGCGTCGCTGTTGTATAATCGATGCTTTAATCTTAGACAATGTATTAATCCCTTCCAGTACTTTAGCGAGTCAGACTCGCGATGAAGATTTTTGCCCAAACATGAATACACGCGAGTCAGACTCGCGAACAGTTACTTGGGCCAAACATAAACATCGCGAGTCAGACTCGCGAACAGATACTTGGGCCAAACATAAATATTGCGAGCTGAGTCGCGAACACATACTTGGGCCAAACGTAAACATAACAAGCCGAGCTCGCGGACTGATTTTTTGCCCGTTACGCTCGTGACTAAACGTTAGTTCCTCTCAGTACCTCAGAACAGTTAGTCACGATTCTTGTCGTTGCTGTTACGAAGCAGTTCAATTATTAAAATTTAAGAAACCCCTTCAAAATGCAAGGTACAAAAGTGTGTAGTGAAGGCCGTGAACCCTTCAAGAGTGTAAGTGCCTTTCATAAAGTATCTCAAGAATAAATACAAAATAAATAAATAAAATTATTCTTTTTCACATTATTATTTTTAATATATAAAAACAGTCGAAATAAAAGTGAAACGGTTTTAATATGTCTAATAAGATTAACAAAGCAATTCAGAACGAAAATAACTTCCAAGTTCCTCGCAGCTGAAAATAACAATTTTTACCTAATTATAACAATTAAATTCTCAGTATATCGAAGCTGAATCGTGTCACTGTCAGAGCTGGTTTCGACTGATTTACCATAGAGGCATTGACGCGCGCCTGTCATCGAATCGACAGCGAAACGCGGCGTACTAGCGTCGTTCTTAATGAGCCCATCCGAATCCGCGTTTCCCTTTATAAAATTTAATCGCTTTAATTGTATTTGTACGATTAAATTTAACGAATCCGGGGAGAACGTCGATCAGCGTTAGCATGCGCAATTCGGCTGATAATGAATAAACGAGCGATCGAATGTACAGAGGTATCGAATCTCTAGTGTATCGGAACGCGGCAAGCGTTTTTGTTTCACGGAAACGAGACGACATTATTAAAATTTGTATTAAACCGGCTAGGATGCGAGAAGAATAATAATTTCTTGGTGATTCGGCACAACCGACTGAATTCTAAACAGATTTAATCGACGCATTCGAAACAACATGGCCGCTACAGACTGTCAGCATCGACCCTCCGTCCCTATTAGAAAACCCTACATAATCAAAATACGCGAAGGATTAAATCGAGTGCGATGAATTAAACTATAAACAGAAGCGTAAGTTTCGCCAGCTGTTATATCAGCCCTAAGACAATCGAATTCCGAAAGACCGTTAAACAGGGAATTCCCTCGCCGAGAACTCGAGGATTCGTTGTCGAACCCGTTGTCCCCGAATCCGTCGGCCGCTTAATCTCCCCGAGAAACATTGAAAACGGATCCCGTCGACTACGGGACGAGATTGCGACGGGGCCCCACCGAGAACGAACTTTTTCCCCGCGACGCGACGGACAGAGTTAATTAACGATACCTTCGAGTTTCCTCCGTCCTTTCTTCTTCGGCCCCGACGAGAAAGAGGGGGGGGGGGGGAGAAACTCGCGTACTGCGATTTTAATGAGATTTACCTGGTTCTATCCGGCGTTAAAGATAAAATCCTTAACCTTTGCCTTTCTCTCTCTCTCCCCGCACCCCGCCCCGCGGGCAAGGAAAGTGGGCAACTTGGTAGACCATCCCCCCCTTCGCGGAACCGTCGCGAATTTTGTTAACGTTTCTTGCGAGCGGCTGAAATAATTTTTCCCGATGGGAAACGGGAACGGTTCTTGCGCCCTTCCACGGATACGATAACTTTAAACTCGACGAAGAGCTCTCCGTCGACCCTTCCCCCTGGTTCGAAACTTTTACTCCGCTCGGTTTATTTAATCATCGAGCGATCGACTTCCGGTTCGTTCGAATTCAAATCGGAATGCTACCGGTTCTGGGTCGATCTTATTATTATTAACCTGTTAGGCACGATTTTACGCGAATGAAATTTTTCATATACTAAATATACATAATATGTATATTTACATATACCAGAAAAGTATAATTAAATTTTTATACTTTTTCAAAAAAAGGAATCGAACAACAGCCTATACTTTGACAAAAGGTGTTAAAAATTACCTTAAATTATTTTGTTGATTAAAGCATCGGATTTCGTTAATAAATAAATGTTTTTCCCCATCAAAAATAAATTTTGACTACCTTTTGATTTACTATAACCTCTTTAAAAAAAAATCCCTCCTTATATGATTTGAACCTGAAATTAAAACTTGCAAAAATGTCGATCCGCTTTATACTTAAACTAATACGAGCATTAATTATCTAATTTCACAAATTACCTCTCTGTCCTCCTTTTGATCCCTGAACAAGCTGCTCGAAAAGTTCCACGGCAGGATTATTCTCGTAGCAATGTCGTTAATATCATATGAAAGATACCGTGCACGCTATACCGATTAAGGCGACGTAAATTCCATCTTCGTTCCGCGCGTATAAATACGGAGCAAGGGGATTTCGAGTAAAAGATAAACTCAATTATTATTAACAATGGTCGGGGGGTGGAGCCGTTGCTTTGTTAGCGAAAAAAACTTCTGGCTTTAAAGGGGATTAACATTTAAACATGTGAATAAGAGGTCTCTCTCTCTTTCGGAAAGGATTTGCTTCCTTCTCTGAGGGATCGCTGCCATTTAGAAATGAAAAATCCTTTGTGTGTTTTAATGAATATAATGAATGTTGTAAGAAATATCTAGAATAAAGAAATATAGATTTTTAATATAATATTGTACGAATTATTTTACTTTCACTTGCAACTTCATATTAATTATAAAAAGCTTTGCGATGAGACGGTAGCACTGTACTTAGCTATAGTATAGTACTGTGATTACCGAAACACTGAAAGCATAAATTGCAAGCTTTGGAAAATCTTCGTCCGCCGATACGGCGAATTAGCTCGTTCCATTGTTCTTCGAAATCCACGTCGATCTAAAAAATAACATTAACCGCGACCAATTCCGCGGGAAACAAGAACGAGCTTAATTCCGCGAACGGACAAAGACGCGATCGCCGCCGTTTCGAGACTGGGACACCCATTTTCTACGACTCCGTTAACCGTGTTTTTCTTTCATTAAATTTGTATGCTTTCAACGAGGAGAGACGACTTCCACGGATGAGGAGTTTCCGCGTCGGTCGTTTTAGAGGAGAAGGAATTGCCTTATTAAGACTTCCGGGCCGAATCGTTGCGCGGCCGTCGAGGAGGGCCTTTAAAGTATCAAGCAATCACTATGCCAACAGTAGTGCATTTCCACTGATAAATTTTTTAGATGTTAAACCTAACCTAAAAACAGAGATAATTTTAACCAAAGTATAACTATAACAATCACTAAAAAATAAATAATTTTTACCAATTTACATTGTTTTTCCGTCATAGAAATACTGTACATATAGTTGTAACAATATTTTATAATAGAAATAAAAATCGTTTCAAACGTTTTATTATTTTATCTTCGAATTGCAATTTAAAAATTCTCTACACAGTTTTGCAATAACGGTAAGCAACGACTTACCTCCTAATGAACAAGTGAAGCGTTGCTCGGGACCGGGGGATTAAGCAGAGATTACTTTCGCAGGCAGCGACGCTAGATAAACAGAGAGAACTTTCGCGTAGACAACCTTTCGCTGACATCGAAAAATTTAGTAGTTAAATATACTTAGCTTTTCACAATGACCGTGCAAATGAATCAAGCAGGACGCCGCTAGGATATCTAAGAAGAGAAAGACAAATTGGCCGCCCGTTCAACTTTTCCAATAGAATCAAACTTTTCCTGCCACGCACCGGTCTACGGAAAACTGTGTAACTTTTACGGGAAATGTTTACGCGATGCTTTAATTGCAACTAAAATATTTCGAGCGACGAGATTTTATTTATTCGATTCATACAGCAAGATTTAAATATTAATACACGCGGCTAAGTAAATTAATATATTTTAAATTTTTATGTTGCAATTTAAAGAAGAGAAGAAATTTTTCAATAATTATAATAAGTAAAGTAAGAAAAGTAAGTAAATTTTTCTGTTCAATAATTATAATAATTATAATAAGTTCGATATTTCTGTATTTTGGAGTTCAATGTTATGTTCGCGCCAAACATGAACTAATTTAGGATTCTATAAATTATGAAATGGCGGCGCTGTCGGACAGCATGATTAATATCTTGATGTACGCGAAAATTATGCGTTCGAATGGACAGTCTACTCTGTACTGATGAATAGCAATAAACAAGCAATGGATGCCTATTTTCATCAATGACTTTTTAGTATAAATAAAAATTGAAATTATTAAATTAAATTAAAATTGTTAAATTAAATTAAAATTATTAAATTAAGACTAAATTAAAAATTGTAGAATAAATACGAAATTAACGAAGCGAACTAAGAGATTGTTTGCGTAACAAATAAAATCCAAACGTACATAACCTCAACATATTCCGGATGAATGACGAGGTACTTCGCTTGAGATTCATATCTCGCCGCATTTCTGCGGTATGTTAATATGTGTTTTTTATTAAGATCCGTAGTCTGCTAACGCGAGTCTCACGTGACTGTTTATACGGTGAGAAAAAGATCTGTCTATTAATCTCACTTGATCGAAATGACTTTGATATTCATTAAGTGACGAGAACAGGCGGAGAGGTGGACAGAAAACAGCGCAGAAAATTTGCGTGAAAAATCGAACGCGAACCTCTCTCTCGCAAAATCATTCTCTGGCTGGCGAAATCGTGTATGCCGGCGCGTATAACAATTACTATTAACGAACCAGTTTTCCTTCATGATTTTCCATACTCGGTGCCGAATAGTTGTCGCGCCATCAGTGTTCATTATTCGACGAGCTCAAAACGGCGAAGGTTAATTTTGGCGGCGTAATTTCGTTCCGTTGATTGAGAGCGTCGCTCTTGTTTTGTCCCGTGTCCTTCTCGCTCGTTTCAATTTTCTATGGGCATGGCGCATTTTAATATCCATGGGGTTGCTATTTTACATTCGCGAACCGGAAAAGCGAATTCTTTCAAGATTTTTTGAATCAAGCAACGCGATAGTAATTCGAGGACCGAAGTTTGCTTTTTATTGTAATACTTAACCTTTTGCACTCTAAAGCAGTATTAAAATTATTATGCTATGTTTAAAAATCATTTTTATACAGATTATCAAAGCTCAGATTTAAGCAGTTGGTAAATTTCTAATTTTGTAGGAATTACAAGATTCAATTTTGTAAGACAAATACGTATTTAAACTATACAACGACGACAAATGAACGCGACTGTATGAACCCTCTGAACTCAAGACTATTTTAGTATAGTAAATATATTTAGTATTTCCATCTGGTATTATATTGTTTTTATTTAATTTTAGAACTGAACGTGTATGATTATAAAAGGCTTCCATTATTTGACAATTTACCTAATATAGACTAATTGAATTTTATTTATTACAAATTCTATTATTTGACTATTTACCTAATGTAGATAAATGGAATAATGCGAAAATTCTTCTGAAAATGCGGCAATTTCCAGCGTCGTTTCAAAGTTGCCGCTCGACTGCGAGAAGGTTAAAAAAAGTTATTGCAATGACTATACCCCAACTTGACTTCCTTTATTCTGGCACGTGTTCCCTCTACACTTTTTTAGACGATTCTACGTTCTACCTGAACGTGCTCGCGCCCTTTTCCTTTACCATTCCTTCTCTCACGCATTCACTGCTCAGTCGTATCAACTCTTGCCCGCACCTTTCCGCACCTTTCTGTTCATTCATGCCGACGCAGAAATTACACACACTCTCTCAACAGGTAGTTCATATAATAGGAATCCCACCGACTTCGCTCGCTACTTCCTACTTGCAACTTTGCTCGTTCGAATACCCGGAATTCGTGTTCGGATAAGTGGAGCCAATCATACTCCTTGCATAGTCCTGGAATTATAGCAATAGCTCGGAGTAGTATAAGTCGGTACTGGAAATAATCGGACGCCCTTTGGAACGGAATAAATTTTAATGGGTTGAATAATAAATTTTAGTGTTGAATAATTTAAAAAATTTTTAATAATAAATTCTAATGTGTTGAATAGCAAATTTTAAAATGTCGAATAATAAATTTAAAAAATTATTTCACCCGTTAGCAGGCCTAGTTTATTATATAAACGAGCCTTTTTTAATGTAATAAAAAAGTCAAGTTACTTAATTCAACATAAAAACAGTTGCATTTTAAACATTGTTCAAATATTGCAGCGAACATCTATAAACCGCAAATATAAATTAAAAAATGCTTCGACCGCGAGATTTAGCGCAACAAACAAAATCAGCAAAGCTCGTCCACCCCACTCGACCGTTCATCAAATAATTAATTCCACCAAAAGACGAGACCAAAATTGTTTTTTCCCCATCTTGTTTTGCGTGGCCGAGGGATAATTCTCCTAGGCGCCGCGCGTTCGTTCTTTTCGCAGCGCGCGAGCGCGCGCGGTTCCTCTCGCCTTTGTCGAAAGCTGTGCGAGAGATCCCGGGCGGTTAGGTCGGGGGCAATGATTCGTAAGTAAATGCAAATGCGTGTGGGCACCGCAGTAAATGCAAATGCAAAGAGACGTCGCCCCGTCGCCGGCAGCAGCGGCGGCGGCGGCGTCTCAACTTTAAGCCGAGCTAATGCATTCAAGTGCAACGAAAGCAACGCGGTTCGTCGACCCCCGCCCCGTAGAGCGGACCAGCCACCCCTTTGGCCGTCCTACCGCCACTCCCCCCATCCCTCGGTGACTCCAAGCTACAACCTTCGTGCAAAGTCCCTGGCTACGTCACTCTATTTAATTACCGCCCGCTTCCGAGTGCCTCTGATAATGCGTTCCGAGAGCGAACGTTTTCTCCGGGAACTCGGCCGAACACCACGAGGAAACCTGTTACCGGATGTCGATCACTAGCGCGGCGACGTCTTCTAATCTGTCGTTTGCGAACGTAACGCACAATGGAGATCCGATCGCGTCGAAGTTCGAATTGCCGATACCACGGTTCGCCGAGAAATTAAGACGGTTGTTTCGTTCTGTAGTGCCGCGAGATGAAGGAAAAGGATCTCTCGGGACTCCATAGTCTTCCCTGCTGAACGGTTAGAGGTTTTGATCGGAATAAGCCAGAAACGGGGTTTTACAAAGAACTTTATTATAAAGCGAAGATCGCGCGGAATTACATACTGTAAAACTGAGCATCGAGCATGGCGATGCGTGCACTTTTGTACCCTCGCATAATAGAAGTCAATAATAATAATCGACGTACTCTACCTATAACCTCAAAAATTTAAAATTATTTCAAATCGAAGTATAATTATGTAATTGAAAAATGCGTCGAAAAAATGCGCCGGAAAAGTGTCACCGATTAATAAAAATCTTTGCCAAGAAACGATAACGATCAGAAAAACATCTAACACTTATAACAATAAAGAGAATAATGATCGACGAAATAGTCAGCCATCGTTTTTGATTTTTCCGAAAGGCGAAGATGAAAGGATGCTCGACGCGAGGCCGTGTTCCGCCGTCGCGGCTGAGCCATGGACATCGGGAAATGCAAATGCGGGATGGGTAGTTTGGCGACGTAGGCGTCCCCCGTCGACGTTAAGCTCGACGGGTTAATGCATTCGAGTATCGCGGACCGTCGGCGTTGCAACGCAGAATGCAAATATGCGGCGCGGCGAAGAGGCTGAGAGCGAGAGAGAACCCTGCGCGACACACACGGGACACTAACCGGGGCTGCCGCTGCTCTGCGTCAATCCCATGATTGTCGACGAGCCGACGCGCGACGTCCGTTACAAGGATAAATACGTCGAAACGACGCCGCATCCGTGATCCTGTGAATTACGCCGCGATCATAATCCCTTTCGACGCGCACCGGCGAAACAACCGTCGGGCGACACCTTCGAAAGTTTTTCTGGTTCGGTTCGGTGGGCCAAATCGCTCGTCATCGCGGTGCTATTGTAGGTTAGAAAATGTGTAAGCAACCTTGCTATTGTCGACGTTAAATCGTCGATTTTTAATTTTGTTGAACGCAGATTAAGTGGAGGTGATACACAGAGGACACGTTCACTATATGTCGCAATCTTTATTTAATATGTAAGATAAAAATGGAATTATTCGACACTGAAGAAAAAACGTGCTAGACAAAAAAGGCAAAAGACAATAGACAGTAGGCGGCGCCGTTGCGCATGCTCGCTAGAGCATGAGGCCCGAGGCGAGTCCTAGGTGTCGGGGCATCCAGGAAGCGCATCAGGGCGCGTAGATACAAATGGGGCCCGTCTTAATAAATTTTACTATTAATAAAACTAGAATAAAAATGATTTTCCGTGGAAGAATAAATTCCCAATTGATTCAATTTTCGTTGCAATAACTTGGAGGAACCTGTACATTTATAATATATATTTATTACTTTGCAAATAATCGCATCTTCCAATAATTCAATGGATATTTCGATCGGACATTAAACTTAAACGAAAGTGATTATAATAAAAAGTTTAATTCCTTGCGCACGAAATAATTTCAACCGCAAATCTAAAATAATTTTTCTGGTTTCTAGTAATATCATATTATATAACAAAATTCATTCTATGCGTATGAAATCGAGTCTCGTGACTCAAATAACAATTACACTTTCGACAATCTTTAATCTTTGAAACCTATGCTTTCGCGATTTCTACATAAATAATTTTGACACGTGTCACAATAATTTTGGTTTCTCGGTCTCCGAGACACTTCCGTTTTTCGTTTTTCTTTCGTTTCGACGAAAATTTAATTAGAATCTCAATATCCGCGCGTCGGTAACCACCCATAAATACTAATATTAGCGCGCGCGCGCGCGCAGGCAAGTTAAGGTTGCCTCGGTAAATTCGTGAACTCCGCGCGCCAGGCGATGAGAATATTCGATGGAAAGCGACGACGGGTTAACGAAACATTTTTAGACACGGCATCGTACTCCGCGACTAATGAAGGTGGCAAACGCGGGGACCGGGGAAGGGGGAGATGGTGAGGGATAGGGAAAGGGACGGGATTCATTTATTTCCATTACCGTCACGGTCGATTAGTGGAAATTCCATCCTGCGGGTGGGTGGAGGGGGGTGGAGAGGTGGGGGGTTAGTTATTACAGGAACGCTGTCAGATAATCGAACTTCAGATAAATGCAGCCGACCCGCCGTGTTACGAGACCCCCTCCTCCTCCTCCTCCTCTCCTCATCGTCCTCCCCTGTCTGTATATTTGCCTGTGTGTAAACGTCGACAAATTACCTGCGCCCGAATAATGTGTCGGTCCCCGCGTTAAACATGGGAATTGTGGCGGGATTTCCAGGTTCCACTAAATTTTCCTAATAACGTTCTGAATCCTATCGACGTTTCGATTTGTTTCTATCATCGTCTATCTTTATTGTTTCTTCGTTGACGAAAATTCTGTTCCTGGTGACCCGCGCGCCGGATTATTTATTTATTAACCCCTTTCGCGCTGCGCTGATTAGCACTTATTCGTCCTCGATATTTTTAATAATTCTACCAGACGATTTTTATCTCTTTTATTGTCTTTTTTGCTTTTCTTCTCATTGTCTTTATAAAATAAATATACCAAATTAAACGTTATTCTTGACAATAATTAATTTCACTTTGGATGTTAAAATATGTCAAATTAATTATTACAAGATATAATAAAATTCAACTTTATTCTTCACAATAATTAACTTTACTTCACAGTAGACCTTAAAATATACCAAATTAACCTCTAATTTTTACGATAATTAATTTCACTTCACAACTACATTCTGTGACCGATTATTTCACTTAATTCCGCTAAAATCCCCCTCAAAATTAAACGACCGCCACGAATTAATGAACGATCGGTAAAAAGAAAGGCCGGGCGTACAGCGAGACAAGAAACGCGCCTCGGACGAAGATCGATCTTTCCGTAGAATAACAAGTAATCTACTCGATCACCGATGCGCGAAAAAAGGCTCCGCGAGAGCTACAAAACAATTGCGCGTCATCCGCGCGAGCTGACGTAAAAAAAGTCCGGTTAGAAAGAAATTCGCTAGGACCTTTTTATTCTTCTTTAATCGAGGACCTTTTTTATTCTTCGTTAATCGAGGACCTTTTTATTCTTCTTTCATCGAGGGGCGAAGTTGACGCCGATGCTGTCCCTACAAAAAAAGAGACTGACCTAGCTTAGAGTCGAGATTTCGGGTGTCACGTGACTCCGATAAGGCGTTGTCAGAGTCGTTGAGGCCGTTGTCGGAGTCGTTCGCGACGAAAAAAAAATTGACTAGGGCCGCGGAATGGCATTGATTTCGTTTCAAAGGCCGGGGGGAAGATGGATACCCGGTAACCGGGTGTTAAGCATTCCCCGGCGCGGAGTCGCATCTGGCCTCACGAGGGTTGACAAGAGTGACAAAACGCCGCTCCTTCGGGAACACGCCGCGCGGCGGGATCAGTCGACTGGCTTCGAGCCAATCGGGCTCTTTCTTGTTTTTCGCCCGCCGTCGCCGACCCTTCGACATCTGATTGCAAATTACATTCGAGGAGGCGGCCCGCGCGACCAACCGATTGCTTCCGATATCCTCTTAGGAGATCGATGGCGCCTCGGGTCGGCTCCCCCTCCATCATAAGTCACCCTCCGCCGAGATAAGCTATCAAAACGCGGGATCGCAGCAAACGTACGATAATATTATGCAAATGTATTGTGGGGTAAGACACTTCGTCGCCCCTCGAAGCTTTTTTTAAGAACAGTTTTGTCTTCTCTTTACCTGGAAATGTAAATTCAATTGGGACTTTGATAAGTAATCGAGGTCTTGTAGAAGCTTAACCCTTTAACACTCTTCGCGGTTTTGTACCATTGCCAGCAATTGGAGCTCATTTTTGCAGCGGAAAGTTTGAGAAAAGAATGTCTTATTTCACATCGCAAATATCTATTTAAATAATTATTAATGCCTTATTTAACCCTCTCAGTGTCAACCAAAGGAATCGTATGTATACCCAAGCGAAATGTACAAAATTCATTTGAACAAGTTCGATAATATTTCGAAAAGAAATTGCAATTTTAAAAAATCTGATATTTAACAAATTAAGAAAAAAAGGAGAAATAAGAAATGTTATTTAGTAAAAATATTAAGGAAACCATAGATTTTCAAGAGTAACCAATAACGATACGTTTTTCGATAATTTCGAAAAATATTAATAATAATAATTGATATTAATATCAATAAATAATAATTAAATAATTTCTAAATATGGCGGCAGTAGAAATGTTAGTTTCATTAAATTAGCAAAAATGACAAGAATATTGCTTCTGTAGGCGTTGCTTTGTTTATAGTAAAAAAGGAAGACAGAAAAGAGCACGAAAATATCGACGATAATTTATCAAAGGAATTAGAAATGGCGTTGCGTAACGTTATCTAAAGACGCTCGAATGCGTTAGATGCTGCAAAATAAGATTTCATTGATGCAATAGGTTGCAGAAACGTTTCGTGCTTCTTCCGTGCGATCGATAATGTTGTGCAATATTATTAAGCATCTGTATGTAGGTCTAACCCGTTGTGGACGCAGACGTCAGTAAATCATTCCGTGCTTTGTCCTTCGACTGTCGGTCGCCGTGCACGAGGTCTGTCTACACTCGTATCTGTGTGTTATTAGTCGGACAATGTAATCTACATTCTGACATAACCAACGATATTGTTTCGGCGACAGAAAACGCGGCGTCGTTAGTTGGAAATATAGAATCTCAAGCAGAGACTATAGAAATTGGGATATTATAAAGCCTAAACATAACCTCGAAATTTAATAAATTCCCTTTCTACCAAATCTCATACGCGAAAACAACTAGCCAAATTATGCTCCAAAACAAGCGTCGCCATTTCCCCGTAATCGAGTAGCAGAAAATTGGAGAATTCGTACTCTTCGGCGGCGTTTCAGAACGGTAGCACGCGTACATTTCGAGAGATTTGCAAGACGATCTCGTTTCCTTTCCAAAGGCTGGTTTTTTTCAGGAACGAACGCCCGTATTTCAGGATCTAGGAACGCGAGCGGCGCTCGCTTTTCTCCGATTTTTCCACGGCCGAGCCACGCGTGCATAAACTCCTTTCATCCCCCCCCCCCCCCCCCCGACCGTGCAGCTGGCGCACAGCTATTTGAAACTTAAACGTATACATTTATTTATCATGAGCGCGGCGGCATATTTTCGCGAACGAGAGGGTGTCGTCGTCTCTTAGGAACGCGGCCTTGTGATTCGTATGTATACGCGCGCGGTTCCTTAATTTGCTCGCTATCCGACGCTTTTGGTAACCCCCTTGGCTGTCCTAGTTTATTAAATGTTCTTTGAAACACGTGGTCCCGTTTCAAAAGGCGCCGCAACCGAGCGGCGAGCTCATTGGAATTTTTTGATACCGTATTTACATTCGTTTAGAGTCGACTTTGACGCGAAATCAGGTCTGCGGATTTTACAATTTACAGAATTAGAGGCAGTCGTGGATATTGTTCTTGTAAATGTTGCTTCATTCAGAACGGTGCCTCATAATTTCCTTTCTTTTTTAATGCGAAATCAATGGTCGATATTTGTTGTTTAAGGTTGATTTATTATGTTATATAGGAACCGTTCTACTATGTTATCTTCTTTATAAAAAATTGACTATTTCACCCAAGACACTTCAAATCTTCTGGCCAGCTTTTCGGCGCAAATTCGACGTTTGAAAATCTATAAACCAATGCGAGAAACGCGGGCAACGTCCAGTCCTGTTCCGACGAAACGCGACGGCGGAAAAATAAACATTCGATATAACGAAAGTTTGACAATTTTAGATTCGCGCGGGGATGCGGCCGCCCGTCTCGTACGACGGGTAAACGTACGGTGCGCGGATACTTCCGGTCGCGGCGGCGAACGGACAACTTTCGAGATTCATAACGCAGAGTATTTCCACGGTTGTAACTTCACGGTAACACTTTGTACACAAGGAACGTAAACTCGAGGTCGAATTACGAATCGCGAACTCCGACGGGAATGTGTTTCCCCCTCTCCGCGAATGTGTACGCCGGACGGGCCCTGAAGTTGTCCCCCCCTCCGTCTCCCCACTCCACTCTCGTTTTACGATTCATATTTCGGCGGTTCAACGAAGCGACGGGAATTAGGGACATCGTTTAACGACGCCACTCGCTCGATTTATCCTTTCGCCGGTGGAATTATGTTCGCGATTTGTACCCGTGATCCTTTGCGCGTTGATTGGTGCCTTTTTTCGTCGTCAATGAATTTTATACGCGACGAGGAAAATTTATATTTATCGCGTGTCTGTATTAATTAGAATTGTCGTTGCATCGAGGGCAGAACATTGAAATTTCTTTCGTTTCTTTTTGATCAGAGTCTGGCAAATCGCTTTTTGTTACAAAAATTAGTCAATTTTAAAGTAGAATAAATGATTGTGCTGTGAAGCGATAATTATTTACTAGCTATTTACTACCAACGCTTATACTATTACCATAATTACGCCAACAAACATGACCCCGATAAAACGTCCATCCTTTCCAGATTACGCAATCTTTCTTCCAAAATTCAGAATCGTTTCCCCCGATTAAACTCGCTTTGTATTCACGTTTTCGTTTATGGTTGTTATATCATCCGCCGTTACATAACCTCTCCGCAAACAGTGCCGAAATTTCGATTCGTTTAATGGAGACATGTTTCGCCAACACATATCTCGAGTCCAATAATTTACATAGCTGACCGGTGTCTCCGTGTACCACACATCAAAAGCGTTCGCCTGACATAATTTTCACGGTCGAATAATAAATATTCCACGGCCGCCGTCGGCCATTTCCTTTTTCTCCTTTTCCCTCCACCCCGCCGCGTGTTCGAATCTGGAATTTATACGTGTATCAATTCCACGATGTCGGCCGGTATTTACGATAATGCGTTTATATCCGAAAATTTCCGGCGATGAGATGAGTTTATGCAGTCTACGTGCATACGTGCACACGCGCGCGCGCGCGCGTGTGTTGCAGTCTTCGAGGCTGAGGATCTGATCGATAAAGGTCAATGTATCCCACCGTGAAACTTCTCCTCCGCAGTCCAAGAGCAATTTTCAGCTTATCGAGTCGCAGGTGCGGGGGTTGGAAAATCGGGAGGGGAGGGGACCGCGCCACGTTCGTGTAAATCTATGTGTGCACGTGCGAATCTATATGCGGTCGTGTAGATCTATATGTGTTCGTCCAAGTCCATATATGTGGTCGTGTAAACCTATATGTGTGTCCGTGTAAATCTATACATATGTGGTCGTGCAAACCTATATGTGTGTCCGTGTAAATTTATACATATGTGGTCGTGTAAATCTATGTGTGTCCGTGTAAATCCTATATGTGTTCGTGTAAATCTATACGTGGCCATGTAAATCTATACGTGTTCGTGTAAATCTATACGTGTCTGTCTCAATCTATACGCGTCCGTGTAAGTCTATACACGTGTGCGTGTACATACATAGAGAGGAAATTCTTTATTACCCACGGGGGTAATTTATAGTTCCGAGCCTTTATCATGGCGCGCAGGCCATCGCCGGCTATACGTGCTGAAAATTTCGTTAGCTCTTTTTCTGGACCCCTACATCAGATCCAGGATTTCCTTTGTTTATATTAATTAGCGAAAGAAAGTCGTCAAATACGGTCGCAAATGCTCGCGCTATATTTAAAGGACTATTCTATAGTAAATTGCGTTCTCGCCTTTGATGCGGCGGCATATATGGCCGCTCGAAATATCGGAGAGCGGACAATATCGCGACGCGATTATGTCAACGCTAATTCGAGGGATCGCTTTCTAGAAGCTTTAACAAGATAGATATTTAATTAATTTAAATCGCGAATTAAATTAATTTAACGATCACAAAAATTGATCAATTCTCGAGGCAAGGTGGTATTTATTCGCGACGCTTTCTTCAAAGCTGCTCCGCGCGACAAACGAATCGAAATCGCGATTATTTCGTTGTTAATGACACAGTCTAAAGAATTCATTTTTATGCTGAATTGAGATCGTGTTTGTTTCTATTGAAACGTTAACTTTGATATCTCTGGTGAAAATTAATTAAAACAGCGCGCGATTATTTCGGGTATATTATTTGCAAATGGCGGACCAAAGTGCGCATCTGCGCTGCGAAACTTAATTATGTTTATGCCAAGCTACTGCTGCGATTACTATGTTTATAAACTAGTATTAATGGCAAAAGGGGGGTTAAACAATTTGTTACCAAGCTATTTTTCAGTAACTTTCGCCGAAAAGCACGAGATTCTCGCGTTTTTCCAGCGGCGAGTGTTCGACGTGCTAAACGCCCTTAAACATAACCTCGCACGCGGTTTCGCACTGTACGTCGTTTTTCTCTGTTTTCTAAGAATTCGCGAATCTCGGTCCGACGCCAGACCTCGCCCTTTCTTCTTTCCGGGCCCGACACACACGCGCGCGTGCTTCCCGTTTCTTGTCGCGCGCCGAACGCGTCGACTATCTCGATCCGGCGAACGAGCGACACGTACGCGCGTCCGTCCTTGTCGCGCACCGGCTTTGTCAGCGCTATCGTCTTATCTTTGTTCCACCTGCGCGTATCAAACCGCAACTCTTTTTCTTCGAACGACTTCCTCGTTGATTTTACTCGGTTTTTCCTCGTCGATTTTGCTCGTTTTTTCCTTGTTAATTTTGCTCGTTTTTTCATCGTTAATTCCTCGCTTTGTATTGTATGCGATTCTTGCAATTATTTCCGTACTCATATTCAATTATTTCCAATTGAATTTGAAATTAATTTCAAATTACAGACCTTAATTATTTATCAATTAACGTTCAGACGGCGGTCCGATTTTCTGTTAAGATTTTCTGTTTTCATATATGTATAATAATAACAATAATATATAATTTATAGTAATGAAATATATTAATAATGCTAGAAGTCCTTTGGAGGTTCGAGAAATTGATCTTAAAAATGTTTCGTGTATTTATCTTGATAACGAACGCGTAGGAGATACGGTAAAAGTAAAGATGTCACTGATAGTGATAAGGAAGTAGTCTAACCCATATTACGACACGGTTTACCTAGTGACTTGACGAAGACATTGGGGCAATCTTTGTTACCTTCGAGAAACCTTCAACATCATTTCAACGTTATATTTCAGTTATTTTTATTAATTTATTATAAGCTTAATTATGTAAACCTTGGATAGAGTGTATCTTAATTATTCGCGTTCAACCTAAACGCGTTCCGCTAATCGAAAAAGCAAATTTATACCTCGCAGTAACCGGGCTCACCGGCAGAACTTGATTCGAAAAAGATGCCCACCGTCGGAGGCCCCGTCGGCGGATTTTACGAGTTCGATCGATCGGAATATCGCGCTCGCGCGCGCGCGCGAAATCTGGCCGATTTAAAGTCGCGACGGCCAAAGATCCCGTCGCGAAATCCGCGGCAGACGTCTCTCGCCGTCTTTGCCGCAGGATATTAAAACTTGGCTTGGGAAAGATATATAGGCGGGGCTGTCAACTCGACTTGGATACGTTCGGAGACGCGAATAAAAATGCAACTTAAAATATACGCTTGGAAAATGGTAGCCAAAGTTTGCCCCCCCCCCCCCCCCTGACGGAATTTTTGCTACGGCGGAAAACTTCGGACGCTCCTTTCGCGCTGGAATTTCTTTCGCTTAACAGTGACTGGATTTAACCCCTTGCGCTATAACATCGAGTCAAATAGATATGTGATAAATTCTTTAAATATAATTTTTCTAATAACTACATATTGTATAAAAAATTGTCCTCGAACTATAGAACTATTGCAAAGTGATTTATCTACAAGCACTGTAACTGTTTCTTCTGACTCCGATATCAGCTTCCAGTCGCGTATCTAATTCGTAATGCGCCGAGAGCACGTGACTAGATTCGCATTGCAGTCACACCATTAGGAAAATCAAAGGAAATCATAATGAAAAAGAAGAGGTTATCGAACAAAGAATCTGACACTCGGTGACCCTCTGACACTGTTGCAAACGATACAGATTAAATATAATTGCAACCATAACGGCGATCTGTTTCAAGCCGTCTAAATAAATAAATCTCGTAAATTAGGAATAATTAAAATTAAGCCACGATTTATAATTCATTTATAATTAATTTGTATTGTAGTTTTATAATTAATTCGTAGTTTTATAATTATGTTGTACTGTTAACTTTTATTCTTTCTTGTACTGTTAACTTTTATTATTCCTTGTATAATTAATTTTTATTCTTCCTTCTACTGTTAATTTTTATCCTTATACTCCGAAGTCGGAAATCAGTCGAACCATAGAGCACACTTCGAAAAATTGACACTTGGCCAGCTTTTTCGCGTTTCAGCCCACTGTCCTGCTTTTTTTTTATTTTTGTTCGATACGCCTACACGTTCACTCCGGTCGATAGAGGCGCTTCGTATGGCTGTTCGAAATTCTTTGCAGGACCACCAATTTCCATAAAATTATTACGGGCCGGTGTCCGCCCTCCGGAAATTTGCATACCGTGACCGTCTCGCAGTTCCCGATGAATAAAAAAGTTTTCCCGCGCGGTAGCGATTCGACCGCGACCAGCCTGAATTTTCGTCTATTCGCGTCCGAACTTCTTGCAAATTGTAGATTATTTACCGTCTTGCAAATTTTGGAATATTTATCGTCTTGCAAATTATAGAATATTTATTGTCTTACAAATTATAGAATATTTATTGTCTTCGAAATTGTAGAATATTTACCGTCTCGTCCCGTCAGTATCGTCCACGATCGCGATCCCCGCGATAAATCCAGCTCCCCGCGCTGTTTCGAACCTATTGTCGGATCAAATTGAATTCGTCGCTGGAGACGCCCCGCGGATACGATATACAGTAATGCTTCGATAACTGCCCCAGCACCCGGGGCTTACCGTGATACGACATTGCCGCCGGGGTACAGTTTCTCACACCTTTCGAGGACTCGGTGGGATGGGCTGAGATACGTCGAGAAAGAGAGAGAGAGTCAAGGGTCTAGGGATTTCGCGGAGGGTGTATTCTGTACACTTTTCTTGGGGTGCGTTGCGGGAGACCGGTCCTAACAGGTGGCAGCAACACGCAACAGTTATCGAAGCACTTCTGCAATAATTGTAGCTTATAGAAGCTTAAAAAATAAAATTCAACGAGACCTCGTGGATTAAAGCTAGGCCAATTAAAAATGAAAAAAGAAACTAAGAAATAATCACGGTGAGTAAAAAAATGTACTCGGACGCTTCTTAAAATAATATAATTTTTTTTTGTTTAATGTAGAATTTTTAAAATACTTTTTTCTTCATCTAAGTTACCTTAACTTAAAAATTACTAACTCGTAAGACCATTTATTTATTTTCGAAAAATGCTCCCGGGAGTTTAATAATTACTAATTAATATCAGATAGCCTCACACGTTGAGCTAATAATATATTAAACATATTTGGACAACAGAGAATTCAGATATCGAAGGATCGGATAAAGAAGAATCTACAGTATCGTTCTTTTTACTACAAACTCTATTCTCTACTAAACTACTATTCTCAACAAGATTTATCGAATCAATTTATTACAACATAACCTAAAGTATTAGGTAAAATAAACGTACGTAAACAGCATAATAATTTTGTTCCATGCTTTATTATTTCCCTATTCAGTAATGAAACTATTCCGAATTGTTTAAATAAATTGAAAACGAAACTAACCTCGGAGACAGTCTATGACTATCAAACGGAGTGGGATTCTTGTAAAAGATCGAAGAAGGCGGGTGTAATTTCTATTAAAAATTTAATACATCTCTTTTATACTTTAAATTACTAATACACTGATATACAATAATAACAATCATAATAATAACCTATTGTCATACTGATATACAAGATTGATTCTGACGTAATACTATCAGAGGTTAAATTAGTATAAAGGACGTCTATTGAAATCGTTAACAGTTCCATGAAAACGTTGGGTTACACAATATAGCGATCAAATTATTTACAACATTTTCACTATCGGAGTAATAATATACGACGGAGGGACAGAGAGTACGAAACCTTTGTATAAAGAATGAATACTAATCGTATCGTACAACAAGTAACAGGGGGAGCGTCGAACAGAACACATGTGGACGCTCGATGAAATTAAGTACATCGTTATTCCTAATATCTTCTAAACAAACTAGGTTAAATGAATTTATACAACGTTGTAGAAGAGTATTAAAACCGTGCGGTGGAAAATCGAATCGTTCGAGAGACGCCGCGCCCTCGTATTTTTGTTCCTTTGGATCGTTTTAATACGAGTCACAATTGGTTACGAAGGTAGATAGCTAAAAAATGATGGTTTTTTCAAACGTTCGGAAGCGTACTAACCGACTAGTTTCCACTTCTGCGACTGTTCAATCGTTTTTAATTCGTTCTCAATTGGTAATCCCCGTTCTGGGTGATGTATCGCACCCACGGCAACGCCTGATAGCCGCTCTTCTCGATGATCTTTAGATAGCGCACCTGGATGCCGGAAGTCGTGAAATACGGGATCTCGAATTTCACTTGAATCGGCGGCTTGCCCTCCACGTCTTCGCCGACGACGGACGGCAGGCCGAAGTGTGCTCTCATCAGGTATTCTTTCCCACCGGGGAACGACTTGATGAACCAAGTTATGGCACTCTGCTCGGGAGAATATTTCACGCTGCCGATAGTGGTCTTAAATTTCGGGGAGTCCGCGTCGTTCGGCACCGGAATCACTATTTCTACGTTGTTAGCGGTAGAGCGCCTCTTGAACTGCGACCTCGCCTTTATCATGTATTCTACTCTGCTGTGGGCATGTCGTTCGATCACGGACTCGATCCATATAAGCGGCTTCACGTGGGTGTTCAGTCTGTACGACATTAACTCGAACTCGCCGTCGGGTGGAATGAAGGAAATTGTTCTGTCGTTTTCGAATCTGGAAAGTCTGACGCACTGGTGAAACTTGACATCTTCCAGTTCTACGGATTTGGATTTTCCGCGGCCTGTCGACTCAAATAAAACCTTGTCGTTCAGTCCGAGTCTCAGTTCTGGCATACCTGATAAGTAAACTCTCATCTTTATAGCACCAACTATCTCTGAGCTCAATACATTTCCATTGGCATTCGCTAGGAGATTCACAGACTCTATTACATCGAGGAACACCTCGTTCTTTCGGTACTTGATGCCCTCTGATCTCCAAGAGACAGCATTGGTTACAGCCATAGGAATACGTGGTTGAATTTCAAGCTTGTGACCCTCCTGAGTGATATATTCTTGCAAGATTTTACTGTCCGTGGTCTGAGGATAACCGAAATCTATCAGCTCGTCCAATAGCTCGTAAATGACAACAAAATTGTCCCTTATACTCTCTTCTTCCAATTCTTTGAAATACTCCTGCATGACTTGTACCAGTTTATGCAAGAATACGAATACCAGGGAGATATTGGCATTCTTTTTCGTAGTCGATACAATATAAAGATTGTTATACTTTATGTACGCGTACGTACATTCTGGTGTTTGAATAATAGGAGTCAGATTTCCCTCCTCCTCACGCTCCATCACTAGAGGCATGAATTTCTCTATGACACCAGTCTCTATGTCTCCACGGTAATTCCGTGAGATCAACACCTTCCCCTTCACATCTAAGATATATATCGCAGATGTCGACATCTTTACGATGTGTTATGCTGCAATAAAAAACGAACTAAGTTATCTACTCTTCTCATCGATGATACAATTACTTAACGGTGAAAGATAGATGGACCAGAAAACAGTGTAGTAATAGTCGATGAACGAAAACCAGTGTACCAATAAAATTCAGTCGAGGTTATGTTATTAAACGGAAGAGCAGCAGAAGTTTAGCAACAAATTCTACTAGAAAAATGGGGAAAAAATCGTAAAAATTAGTATTAACAGATGGGAGAGAGAAATTTGAAACAGAATCGATGAGCGAGCACGTAGAAGGCTCAAGTTGACACTAGACCGTACGTCAAGGTGCATGAACATAAGGAGAGAGGAATAAACCAGTCGAATATATGAGATACTTACGTGCCCGTTCAATTCCTCGTGGAATAAAAGCTCTCCGGTTATTTACATCGATGAGAATTTCTCTTCGGGATGTTATAAAACAGATTTTCAGTGATAATACGGCTTCCACTTTCAACTGCCCGACTGCCACTGTGGACCGCCTTGAAGTTGCCGGAGGGCCGTGCGCAATCGAAGCGCATGCGTTGCCAACTTCTCGCTTGATATCGACCCGCCTCTTCTCCGTGCCATTCGAATGGTTTATATGCGGCAGTATTTGCTAGACCAGGCTTTTTAATATTTTATAACCGCGTATTATTGCCGCGATAAAAGAGATAATTCATTAGTCGAATTGGCAGATCGTGAATTTTTCTTTTGACTGTTCAATAATGCAATTATGTACAACGTGAAATTAATATTTCCGTTTCTTTTCAATTTATGGGATTTTTATCCTGGTGCATTCGTTAAATTGTATTTATTTGTGTATTTTATTATATGTTACATAAGGTAACAGGGTTACCATTTATTAGTGGTATGGGAATATTTTATTTCAGGTATTGTACAATGTAATGCAATAATAATGTGATAGTTATATCAAAATAATTTAAAAATCATTGTATAATATATATAAAAATGGTAACATTAATATATTGTTAATAGTGTAATAATAGTACTAAATCTATTATCGCTGATCAAATGACTGTTTTATATTTTTTATCTTGTAATTATTGAGCTGCTTCCACTAGACATTCTTGAATATATTTATTTATTCACGCACACGCTATTATAAAAATTCTGAAAAATTTTGATAAACTCTGTCTCGAAATTCTCATATGGCAACACTTGTTGGTCGGTAGATTTAGCGTTAATATGCTACAATTGAGTTTGTATCGTATCTTTAATTTCCAAAATACATAGAAAAGTGTTAAAAAAAAATTAGCACACTATAGATGTCTCGCAGCTCTTTAAACATTTAAATATTCGTAATATTATACTAAATATACTATTATACTATTTACTTTAATACACTTTTGATCGAATTGAACTTGATTTAACACTTTGCGCTCTGAGGCACCGCTAAAATTATTCTGTTACGTTCTAAAATAATTTTTATAACAATAAAAAATTGTTATATAGTGAAACTGTCACTACGAGTCGCAAAAATCAATTTCGTCCTTATGAAAGTACCCCACAAAGAGTTAATATATTTCATGTCGATTACAAGAGTTATGGTTCCTGATAAAAACCGTTCTTTGGTACCAACTCAATCATTGTTGCTGGCGATTAGCCCTCTTCCGTCGCGCACGCCGTTTCAACGCGGCTCCGGGCGGCGTTTCGAAGTCGTCGACGGCGTTTTCAGCGGTCGAAAAGAACAATGTCGTACGGTGCCGCGTTTCCGGAGACGGCGAGCACATTTCAATGTGACCCGTGGCAACACAATGGGGGCCCGCCGCGGTGTTACGTAATAAAAGTGTAGTGCGCCAAAGTAGGCAATTGTTCGACACAAAAGCGCATTCGAAGGCGGGCTACGCGCGCCGTGGAACACGGGCGTCACCTATAACGCGTATAAAAGAACGGACGAGGGTGATCGAACCCCGTTCGGCCGACGCGAGGCGAACGCAAAGGCATTCGTTCAGGCTAACTATTATCAGAGCTGTCGCGCTACTTCCGCCGGAAGCTACGCGAAGATCAGTCGAGCCATTCGAATTTAATTAAAACGCAATCAACGATGCCGTCCAGCTCGATATCCGTAACTCGATTATCGATTTTTAAATGGTTACCTGCCGATGTTCGAAATTAGCATATCTTTTCATTTAATTACTTACCGAATTCTACTTTAAATAAAATATGATCTGGATAAATTTTTTCACATTTATTCAACGGAATAAAATTATATTCAGTAATATTTATCTCTTATCCGCGAATAAAATTTCGTTCAACTCTGACCAATAATAAATGGCTCTCTCCGCGTCGGTGATATTTTCTTAATAATGAATTATTAATCTGGTGGGACCATGATAGCGTATATATACGGTATGCCACATAGTTTCCAGAAATTTTCTTACAACTTCAACGATCGACCGCTCTCGAACACGCGCCGCGCGGCACTGTTTGCGCGAAATTCCGCGAGAAATTCCATTGTAATTGAACGAGGCCGGGCTCTATTATAAAGTCAAATTATCGATGGTAAAGGAGCGTGGGTTGTTCACTTCCGGCTAGAAGGGAGCGCATTTTCTTTCTCCCACTTCTCTCTCCCGCCCCCCTCATTCTCTCCCACTTCTCCCCCGCCATCTTATTCTTCCTTCGCCACCGTTCAAACTCACGATTTTCTCCGCTCTTTTCTTTTTATTTTTCGTCCGATGGAAGGCACGTATTTGAAGTAGGAAGAGAACGAGCAAATTTAATTTTCCGTGCAACTCGATTTTCAATTTTCCGTATAATAGTACGGTAATTATTACTGCGGAATAGTTCGCCGGCAAAATTGCAGGTAAAGCGCCGCACGTGAACCGTGCAATCTGTACACAGCAGCAGCAGCAGCAGCACATTTTCGCCGAGTTTCGATTTAACAAGTTAAACCAATCCGCGGGAGGCATTAAATTCTCATTTAACTGCGTTTCAAAACTTGTTGTCGAGAAAATATATTGTGTACGGTTAACGGACTTCATGAAAATACGATACAACTGATTATCTTGATGAAGTTTTTGGAAAACCATTTTTTCTGCTATTTAGAAGACAAATGTTGAAATTAGCTTTGTATTAGACATATAATTAATGCTACATTTCTATCATCTTGAAAATTCTGAATTTTTCTATAATAAAATTATGCTTGTTCTGTAACTATACTACAGGTTATGTTTGATTAAGTATACTATATTTTAGGGTCTGTATTTAATATACTATATTATATTAGGTTATATTACGTTACGTTACGTCACATTAGAATTGCATTAGAATTATATTACAATTACATTGCAATTGCATTTTAATTACATTACAATTGCATTACAATTCCACAAAATTGCATTAAAATTGCATTACAATTACGTCATAGTTACATTAAAATCACATCAAAATTTCATTACAATTATATTACAATAAAATTACCTTACATTACATAACCTGACATAACCTGACATAACAACTACCGTGTCTAAAAATTCGACTTCCTCTTCTCGCGACATCATTGGCTAACCTCGCGTCCGTTTCTTTCACCGGTCGTATCCACTGTCGCCGGTTTTGTCGCTGTTTCTTTCGGTTCACCGTTTTATTCCCATTGGCGTTCAGATACGGAGAGAAGCCCACTGGCGCAGACCAATCCTCCTCCCCCCCCCCCCCCCAGCGCCCCCCCCCCCCCCCCCCCCCCCCCCCCCCCGAGTTCTCGGTCTGTCGATTTCACCGGATGAAACGTCAATCTCAAGATAAAGTGGCGGAATACACGGGGTATAGCCGGATATCTCGGCCGTGCTCCACGTTTGTCGGTTGAGCCGGGGATATCTCGCTCCCGTTTCTCCGTTCGGAGGTGTGCACGCGCGGAGGGGATGAAAGTTAGAGGCCGCCCGGGGAATCCGACGCGACCGATAATTGAGACTCGGAATTAAATTAGCGGAACTTCGATTCCTTGGAACGTCCCCACGGTGCCGCGAGACGTAGTTAGAAACCGGTCGCCTTGTCCCGGTGTTTTCCCGGCGCCTAATCGCCTTGGGAAACTGCGTCCGCGAGAGCCGGAGATGTTCGAGCGCCGCGGTAACTCGAGCAGTCGCTTCCTTTCAAAATGAATTCGTTTATACCGTTTTAATTTCTATGGTAAACTTGGAGCCATCGATATACAACTGTCGAGCGATATTAACACTATGACGTCCGGTGGCTCCGCGTTGGTGCCATACGAAAACTAAACGAAAGTTAATATTGCGTGTTCTGTTTAATCAACAGTACACTACAGACGTAGCAACTTTGTGTTTTCATAAAACACCGTGCCCTTCGACAATGGCAAATGAAGACACAGTATGTCGGTTCCACCGGCGCGACACAAAAAAATCTAGGTTATACCGTCTAGGTTAATAACGTCGATGTGTCGTCGGTAATTCGATAATGTCGATACGACAGCGGTTTATTCTTTATTCGCGGGTGAGAAACCTCTGGTATACAATGGAAGACTGCCAATTAATTACAGGTGGAACATTAAAAATATTTCGATCAAAAGTACTCGTGGAATAAGTCAATGAATTTACGATATTTGTTAACGTGTAATGTAATACAGTTGATATAATAATTAATAATTCACTGTTAATGCATTGATAAAATAATTCACTGAAAAGAATACAACGAGTCTTGCGAGCGAAAAAAATATAATTTCGAGTATATGACGTCGACGTATTTAACCTATTTTACTATAGATATTAATGCTATTTAATATCTTATCATTAAGACGAATTATGGATCTGGAGATTTGAATATCGATAATATTATATTATCCATACGATAAATATGGATAACCCTTTATTACAATGAGAAAATAATAATGTATAAATCCCGCAAGAAATTTTTCAAAAAATATCATTTCGTATACTATATACTTGATACAACGTGTAGTGACTTTTAACCCTTCGATTTGCGTTAACGATATCTTAACGACACCACCAACATATCGTTAAGATATCCAATACCGGCGAGATATCGATAATATCAATAATTCCATCGATAATCGATACCAACGTCTCTAATCTATAGTTAAGCTTCCCTTCTCCACGGATAGGTGGTGCACATACCTGTGTTGCACAGCTGAACACTTTTTAATGAATAACCTTCACGTTCGAAGATATTCGGTCGTTCGAATAATTGATAAACCGCCGGGAATGTTGTAGTTTTATACCAATATCGTGCAACGGTAGATACACGACTCCGTTCGTAAGTAACGTCATAGAATCACGCAACAATTTTTATCACGGAACAATGTTCGCAAGAGATGCCCGGACTCGCGCACGGAGTTATGTTAACGATAAAGTTGACAAATCGTTTTCGTTAAACGGTGTGAGTTACGGTTTCGAATCGTGTTCTCTGTGCGTTAGCTAGTTCTACCATTATTAATATCAAATGCACCCCTTAACTGGTTTACTCTGTTATCTGAAACTTTCAATAAGCACGCGAGTATTATGAAATCAAGAACTATAGTTTCATAGTATGTTTTATCTGTATTCAAAGTAGCTGGGAGCAACGATTACTCGAACTAATTGTATGCAAGGTGATTAGATAATTAGCCTAACCTTAAAATTGACTAAATTTCTCTTTAATCAAGAAATGAAATTAAATCCACGCCGTAGAAATTGCTAAGTTAACCTCTAAAATAAATAAATTTTCGAAAACATTTCAAATAACGAAATACAGCGATCGTTTCCGTATATATTACAAATTAATCCGTTTCACAATTTGAAGTTCGAGCAACCGCGTTCCCGATTTCGATCGCGAGTCGCCGAGCACGTGACTTAGTTTAGACGTTACGGTTGGTAGGTGGCCGCGAGAAGAACGTGACGCGGGACACTGATTGGACGAAAAAAGGCGGCGGGTCATCCCCCTAGATCAGTCCCGGAAACCCTTTTCCGCGGCTTCCGTTCTCTCCGGTATCCATCGCACGCCTCTCTCTCCCTGCTAATACTTCAATCTAATGCCAGCCAACCCTTTCTACAGCCCTCTGTCGGTTGGTTTCAGATGGGGGCAAAGAATAGCTGCTGCATCGGCTTTCGTGAACGGTGGACCGTCGCCGGTACGACGACGACGACGTCGGAAACAACGGGACGGCGAGCGTATTTTGTCATTCACGGGATGTTTTGAGTGTAATTTAACTTGCACGGTGGGAAGGGTCCGAGAGGGATCCGATAGGGGGGGCCGGGAGGAAACAAGGAAGGGCGGAACGCCTCGTAGCGGGAGTGGAAGCACGGGGGCGCCATCGTTTTGCATAACGAAGTCACCAAGTGATTTGTCGGCGGCGCCTTGGATGGCCTACGAAATACCGTGGATGCTGTTCCCCTGCGCCCCGATTGGAAATATTTTTCCATCCCTTCCGGTGACGGGCACGCCTCAGGTACATGCCGCAATCTTCTGATGTTATAGAGCGTGTGTGTATGTGTGCGCCCGGCGACGCAAACGTGCTGAATAAGGGGCTGCAAGCTGTTACACATTCTGGTTGCGGAATCCTCGACAGGGTTCTTCGTACGCCTCTGAATAACGTTGGTTTACCGGCTGCAAAATTGATACGATCATTATGGTATTATGCCGCTTCAAATCCCAAAAATAAATATGTATAATTATTTTTTTTTCATTTTTAACCAATAATCTATAAATCAGCTTTTCACAACTTAATTTGTTGTAGAACGAAAATCGACAAACTTCTTTATATATTAACATATTAATACATTATATGTTTATTAGTAAATTATATTGAACTTTTAAATTATTAATTTCAGTTAAACATATATTTTTTAAAAACAATTTTCTAATATATTATAAGACCTTCGTGTACATTTTAAAATAATTAATTTGTAAAACAAGATTGTTTGAAAGTTGCGATCAGTATTGCAGGAAAATTGAAAAAGATATATTGCAACGGTCAAAGCGGTGCTTAACGGTATTTTCTATATAAAATAAGAATGCGTTTAATTAACTTTTAGTTTGCCCGTGTCTGCGATGTACAGCTGTCCATCAATCTTCCACATCAGCTTCTCCGTGCTTCTTTTCAGTTTAATTTCAACGTTGCTCGCGCGTCTGCTTAGTGATTTTCGATACGGAGCGCATTGCAATTTTTTATAAAGAATAATATTCGGAAAATTCGCGTCGCTTAATTTAATATAGCTAACTACGTTGAAAATTTACGTCTTTGTTAATTGCAAACGCGTGTGTATGCTACCTGCAAAATTATTGTTTGAACTTAATATCGTTTATGCGCATGGATCGATTACTTCATTTAAAGCTCGTTTTAAGGTTAACGTTTCGTTATTTATCTATAAATTGATTTGAGAATGTGCTACTAAAATATTTAATGTTATTATACTTTAATACATTGATCCATTAATAAATTATATTTATGTTCTCGACTGCAAATTTCACATTTCTATCAAGCTTAAAAATTAACATCTTTGTTAATTGGAAATGTATACATATACCACCTACGATATTATTTTTTGAGCTTAATATCTTTTATAAGCACGAATTAAACATCGATCACTTAATTAAAAGCTCGTTTTAACGTTAACGTTTCAGTATACACATTTATAAAGTAATTTCAGCACGTAATATTAAAATTATCCGTGTAACAAAGTAATATCTATATTGGATTTGGTCCCAGATAAAATTCATTAAACTGCATTAACGTGTATTTCTGCGTAAAACTATTTCCCAAATTCCGCGGTAAATAAACGTTATCCGTATTTAGTTAATACAGCGTATCGATTTTATATTTAATGAGTTTGACTTCCGACGACGCGCACGCAAATACTGTACTATTTAAATATTTGATGTTTGTCATTACCAATCCGAATATTACGTTCCGAGATAATTTTATATATAATATAAATATTTGTCTAGCGTTTATTATTTGAATTATCACAGAAATGTGACGGAAACACTTAGAAAATTATCACAAAGTATTTTCACATAAAATTAGAAAAATAAAGATAGAAGTAAATGATACGATAATTTGCACACATAGTACTGTATAAATAAATTAATATATAGATTATGGATTTTTATATAAAATTAAAATTGTTGGTGTTAGTTGCGAGGAATTTTTTCTTTATACTCTTCAATTCTTTTTTCAGTTTTTAATTTGAATTCCTGCGAAAGGCAAGATTGTTCAATTTATAGAATTTATTTAAAAATGATTAATAATTATTATGTCTAATAATTAATAAATTACACACAGTAAATCCTTCGCAACGAAATTCATAGTAAATCCTTGGCAAACAAAGTTCACTAATCAATTAATTTCTAATCAATAACTCAATTAATTTCTAATCGATAATCAATTAATTAATATCTTTTTTCTTGCAGCGGTAGTCGCAGCGATCACGAGGCTGATCTTCGGCTGTGACTAAAGCCGCGTTCCCACGGTTATGCTGGTGGCGTCGCTTCGGGTGGCCGCCAGCAAATGCTGTCATGCTGTTGTCATGCCAGCCGGCGGCCAAGAAGAGGCCGCTGGCCACGAGGTCCTTGAGCATCTCGACGAGCTCCGCGCTGACGACAGGCCGCTGCCTCATCCTGATTGCTGTCCTCGTTCTGTTCGGCTGCGAGGGTTCGCTCGCGGCCACGCAAATCCGCTACGCATCGCGCATCGTCGAGACGAAGAGCGGACAAATTCGCGGGATCCTTCAGGTACGTGCCTCAAATTCCTCTTCCGTTTTCTCACATCATTAGAAAACATTTATCGCTGACAGAATTGAAACCAATTTAGGATAATAGGGAAAATAAGGAAAATAGAGTAATTGTTCAGAAGTCTAAACAAATATCTTGGATTTTGTTAATAATAGAATTAATTCACCTTTATGTTAATAATATGATAACAAATTGTCGGTGAAAAGCCGATTTTTAGGTTACCGGTAAAGTGTTAACCCTTTGCACTCGAAGCCATTTTGACTCTGAAGCTAAAATAATTTTTCCGGCTTATATAATATTTTCATTTTATTATTTCCATTTAGGGTCACCGCTCGAGCGCAAAGGGTTAATAATATCGGTGTCCGAGAAACGTAAAAACCGGGAAAAGCCGGGTGTCGTTCTTTCGCAATGAGAAAATATGAAAATAGCATAGAAAGCGCACTTTGAGAATTCTGCTCTACCCCGCTAAGGAGAAGCACTTTTGCCCGGTGAGCTTTAATTAGTTTATGCTTGCATTCCTTACGTAAACTTAATAGCGTGGATATGTATATTCAGGCGGGCGCCTTCGCCGTGAGTAAATTCAAGGGAAATCGTAGCGGCGGATGTAGCGAGAAAAAAGAATTCCGTGGAAAAATTTTCATTAATGATCTTACCATTTGTCATCCTACTCTTCTTGTTATTTAACTTTTCAGTCGAGGGAAAAATCGAGCGTTCGAACGTCCGTTATCAAACTCACGTCTCATTGGTCAGCGTGTTTTTATTAATAACTTGTAAACGAAGCCGCGGATTGCATTTTTGCTAAGGAAAAAGTTGCTTCACATGATCTCGGGATAATGTTATAACCTTCAAATGACCTCAAGATAATATTCTAACCTTCGCATAATCTTGAATACGAAAAATACGCTGTGAATTAGGTTATATCGCTGGAAAAGATATATGAGCATAAATACTAAAAATAAATAGTAAATACTAAAAAATGCAAAAAAAAATTAACATCAATCTCCCGAGCCGTATCGCCAAGCTTCGCACAACATCACCCAATCGTATTTCCGTCTTTTCGTTTCGCGTGACGAAAAAGGCACCGTATCGTCGCACCAGACACGCGCGATATCTTTTCTAAAAAGAATCCGAAATAGACACAAGCATCCATCATGCTTGCTCTCTCGCTGGTTTGCATGCCGCATGCATAATGTGCGTGCACGCGCGGAATCTCAAAGGTGGTCCTGGGGCCGAGAGCGAGAAGCAGATTGTGTCGCGGGGGTGGGGGGGAAACGGATCAAACGGCGAGAATAAAATTCGCTCGTCGAGCGTTAAAAAGCTGGACGGAGCTAGAGGCCGGATACGCGTGGCCCCCGGCGAGGAGGAAGGAAATCGACCGTGTGCTATGAGCGTAAAACACGTATCCGATGGAATAAATAATTCCAGATGGGATAAGTGTCGTCGCATTACACTCGGAAATCTTCGGCGCCCGGTATTCATGGAATATTTGAGTGTATCGATTTCCAGCGTTTTAACCGAGGCGACGGCGACGACGCGGCTCGGACCCGAGGCGGGCGAATTTTCCGGGCGGAACGATCGTTGGATGGTGTTCAACTATCAAATTCATTGCGAATGTGGAATCCAAAAGCGCTTCGACGGGAAACCGAAAAATTCTTTTGAATTTCGCTTCGTCCGTTGAACGGTCCGCTATTATTTTTACAGTGTGCGCGAGGGCACAGATAAAGCTTTAATATTAAATAATAAATAATAAATAGTAAATATTTAATACTAAACAGTATCGTTTATAAAAAGAACAGATCATTATAACCTGACATAACCTATCATTCTACACACAACGATCACACAAATTAAATATTGTTCATTTTTGTACGATTAACAGTATCCAGTGAAACATTCAATATGAAAATATTTACGATGTACGCCAGTATTATTGAAAATATTGCAATTTATTCTGCCGGTGTTTCAATGTTGAAACGAGAAAGTTAAGAATAATTCGATGGAATTTTCAGAGCCATTTGCGAAGTTGAATTTGATCGTGAATGATATTTGATCGTTGAAAATTTGCGAGCGAAAGTAATAAAAGCTTATTTATTCGGTTGTCGATATTGCATTTCCATCTTAAACCATCGATGATGCTTGCGTTCGTAAAGAGTGAGGGAATGTATATAATAATAGCTTTCGCATGAATAAACTAAAATTTTATTTATTATGAAATCATGTTCCCCTGGGCTTATATAAAATACTCAGAGGTTTATTATAATAATTACAATAATATTAATTACGATAAGTACAATATCGCCGCTTTGACGAGCGCTTATTAAAACAAATACTTTACGAAAGAAATAATAATTCAAAACAGAAAAATATTATTAAATATTGGCAATCAACGAAACTTTGCGAGCGTGGATTCGTTTGATATATTCCGTGCCACGTTTCCGTATCTTCGATCCGTGATGAATGGCGAAGCTTATCCGACGTTTACTGCGACAATCGGTCGGCTAGATAGACATTTATTGCATTTAATAGACATTCGTGCCGTGGAGGCGAATGGATCGATCCACGTCGAATGATTTTCTAAACGAACCGGCCGTATTCGCGAGTTATCAGACATCTTTTTGAAAGAAACTTAACGTGACATTAAAATTTATTTATTTATAACTGTAGAACTTTATAGACACCGTTACAGTTTATAATAAAAATAAAATAACCACAACAATAATATATAAGACCATAAAAATTTAATTACAGTAATTTATAAGCAACGAGTATAAGCTTTTTAACCCTTTGCTCTCTAATATTGCATCGGACTAGTTATTTTTAAACTGAAATTAAATTTAACGCATCCATCATTATTCTATAAATATTAAAGAGAAGATTGGCGTATAATAAATATAATTTTTTTCGTTCAACGTATGAAACTGAACTAAATGTAACAAAAATTATTTACTTAATAGTAAAATTAAATTTAAAAAATTAAATTAAATATATAAATGATTCAAATTTAATTAATATTTGGAAACGAGACATTAATTTAATTTGTCTTAATTTAATTTATTATTCAAAACGAAGAACCTCCATAATACACTATAGAGTGTCGCACAGAGAATCGAAACGAGCCTTTTGCATTTGTATCCCTAGATACCATAAGGTTATACTGCGAGGACCATAAGGTTACACTATGCGCAAAGGTTAAAACAAAAGTTCGAACGCGCGAGGTGTAACTTGCGTATTAAACGAGCGACGCGCCCGTTCGCGCAGCTTTTAATTACTTCTCGCGCGATGCGAGAACACTTCGGTGGAAGGGGGGGGGGGGGCAAGGGAGGATGCGCCTACAATGGCGGAATAAAGGAGCGTGTCGCACGCGTCCGGTTAAGGGTGGTACACGCGTCCATTTTCGGTGGACTGCGGGGGATCCGTAATTTGCAGGGTGTTTTTAGTCCGCGACCGCCGTCGGACGGACGGATAACGAGAAAAGTTTTTCGCCGTGGACGTCCGGCGGACTTTTGCATCACGTTGTAACGGCGTGGACCGTCGCGACGCCGCTCTGCGCAGCGTCGCCCGTTTTTCGTCCGTTTCGCGCGATCGAGTGCCAAATATGATAGACAGAAGGAGAAATGTTGCTCCGTCAATTGTTATCTAGATCGGGCATCAAACAATTTAGAAATGAATCGAGCTTCATGTTGCATAGAGCTATGCTTTTATTAACTAATGTTAATAGTATTAACTAATGATAACAACGTCGTCATCTTCGCGGCGCTTCCATCGCAGCACCTCAGGCGTTTACTGTAAAAATTAATTATTATGTTCGTAATTGTTTTTTGCCGACACACAGACGTGGATCGAATTCGTGTAGCAATGCAGACAATTTTAAATTAATTTATAACAATTGTAATTCATCGATTTCAAATTAAGAAAGGTCGCCTTTTGAAAGCTTTAGAAATCTTTTATCGCTGAGAGTAGATATACTACCCCAAAGGGTTAACTGGTAACTTTATAAATTAGATAAATTAAATATTATTGTAACTCATAAAAATAGCTGTATTAAAAGAAGCGTTAAATTGTACTTTTTACTATTTTTCACGTGGAATGTGTAAATACAAGGCAAGCAATTCTTTACTAAATCTTTACTAAATGTCGATTAATCAATAAAACATAATTGATCAATAAACCTTAATCGTTCAACAAACCAGATAGAATCGAGATTAAAAATTGACCGTCTGCAATCCTCTCGCCATTCCGAGCAACGCCGAATTCCCCCGAACGAGACTCGTTAGGCATTTTTTCGTCCAGCTCTTCAACTCTCCTTCTTTTCTCTCCAATTTGTCGTCGGAGGGGGTAAAAGGTCGAGTGATTTTTTTCCTTACGTTTTACCCCGATCCCAGGAATATTTCGTCGCGCACCCCCCCATAGGGTCGAAAGTTCCGGCGGCTCCACGATAATGAGAATTACGATCACGTTCTCCTGGTCGACTGATTCCGGGGTGGAATCGGTGCTCCACAAAGGATTATAATGACCACCGTGTCGCACAGTCGCCTCACGTATCGCGCAGTTGATATTTCGCTTCTCGTATGCTGACCAGGACGACGCCCGAAGAGTATAATGTTCGGACAGGGAGTGCGCGCGAAAGAGGGATCGCTGAATCGATTCTGCGCGAATTAACCTCTTAAATACGGCTGGATTTTGCGCGAATATTTTTCGTAACTAAATTACCATTTTTCTTGATATATATATATTCTTTCAGTATAATTATATACAGTGTTAGTTGTGTACAATATACATTTCCTAGTGTGTTATACATATACGCGTTTATTATAATCGTTTAATTTAATAACTAATAATACAATTGAGTAAAGCACGAAACTATAATGGCGCGTCGTGTCTAAGAGGTTAAGCAACTATAATTTCCGTGAAATTAGAAAGTAAATAATAGTAATTATTCTTGCTATTAATATTGTTATTGTTATTACTATTATTATTATTTACAGTTTAAAAAAGAAATTTATACAAAAAGGACATTTAAGAACAAATGGAGGACATCTTGATCTCTCGCACTAAAATATTTTTTCCGAGATTGTAAAAAAATTGTTATTACCACTATTATAATTGTCATTATTATTACTATTATTATTGTCATTATCATTACTATTATTATTATCATTATTATTACTATTACAATTGTTATTATCATTCCACTCCTCGCAGCTACAAAAATATAACATCCTAATCTACCTGTATCCAATTTCGCGACATTAAGTAGCTCACATTTCATCGCGCGGTTCCCCGCAGACGTTGAACAGCGTCCGCCGAAATTTCCGAGAAATTCCTCGCCGACGGTGTGTGTGTCATTAGTCGCGCAACAATTTGCCCGTGAAGTGCCGCGGAGCGGTTGGTAAAAATTCGCGCGTGCCCCGTTTCCGGTCGAGAGAGGGGGGATGCCTCTCCGCATGTGCAGCCGTCGGCGCCACGGGCAAATTCGCGGATATTTTCATTTCCGGCGCGTTTAGCGGCCATAAAATCTCCAACACGCGGCGGCTGTGCCGCGTCGCGGTACAATCGGCATGTAAACTGTTAAATATTTTATTACACCGGCCGAATGTGTGTCGGCGGAGCGTCGCTAAACGGGGTCGACCGCCGCGACCGTATACAATGTCCGTCCCTCCCGATATCTCTCTCTCTCTCTCTCTCTCTCTCTCTCTCTCTCTCTTTGCGGGAGACCGGCCGATGTAATGCCATCGTTGCGTAATTATGTCGGCATTACCAGCCCGGCTATTATTATTGCCAGATTGCTATGGCGAGCGCGTATACGGGGCTGTTTGACCGGCTGACTAACGTAACCATAATTACGCTGTGATTAAGGTAACACGACGATGGGATGAAAAAGCGCGTAGAAGGGTCGGAGGCGTTACGGAAAAATGTTTGCTGCCCCGAGGAGAGCGGGGGGCCCTTTTTCAGCGGGACGAAGCGCGCGCGCGTCGCGTCAGGGGGCTTCCAATGATTACGCGTGAAATCGTTGTTTCCTGAAAAGCCTCCGCTGATGGCGAAATACGTTAAACGAACGCGACCCGGTTCGGATGCGCACGAGAACTTTCGGCGGCGTTGGACCGCTGGAAAATTAAACGGGAATCTGCAATTTTATCGGAGCGTTCCGCCGAAATGAAAATCGCGATCCGTTGTATTGTTCTGCAATTGTTTCGACGCGGTTTTAATACCCTAGTTTATTGTAGGCTTATTTGTAAAGTCGTAATAATGGCACGTGGATATCGCGCGGTCATCGTTGAGAGAAAAATAAAAAATGAAGGAATGATGCTTGTACTTTTTATGTTAACATAACCTTGATTTTATTTTTCTTGGTTCGTGGCTATTATAAGAGAAATAATTATTGTCGGTTGTTACATTAATCATTAATATAAAATAATAATAATTATTATGTACGATAATATCTATGGCGCTATGGTAAAACCGGAATTTCCATATGGTAAAAAGGAAATATATAATAACAGTAGGAAGGGGGAAGGGAGTGCAGTGTATACGTAACACATATAATAAATACTACTTAATAAATGTAATAAATAATACGTAATAAATATAAAAAATAATACGTAATAAATAGAATAAATAATAACTGATAAATATAATAAATGATAAGTAATAAATATAATAAAGATAATAAAAAGTTTTACATCTCTCACGTCAGTCACTATGCATTCTATAAATATTACTAAAAATCGTCAAAAAATGCGGAAAGAAAGATCAACTCTTTGCTTAAACAATATTGTTAAACACGCGATGGTTACCTGATACACGCCTTGTCACACTTCAGAGACCTTCCCCCTCGAAAACTAAATTTTCCCCCATAAGATTCCTTCGCACCAACAACGTTACAACAGCAAAAGGAAAAAATCGGAAGCGAGTCGACTCATCCTGTACATCCGACGTTAATGCGTGCGACATCCCCTAATTCACCCCCCGCCGCACCTTATAACGCGGGGTGGCAAGCAAGTTTTAACGACGCGGGAGTCTTGCGTAGCCGGTTCGTCTCGCGCACCGTTACCAAAGTTCCGAAGTTTCGCGATTTTAAATTTCGAAAGTTTCGCGGTCCTTTTTCCGGACGGCGGCGGCGGAGAGGGGAGGGGGAAGGGGGGCGGTGGTTATAATGCAGTCGAAATATATATCTCGCGGAAGCGTCCCGTGCAATTTCACGGCGCGGTATGAGCGCGATTCTCTGCTTTCACGGCGACATTAGCGGCAAGATTGCTCGCGCGATCTCGCCGAGGAATAAGCATACCGGCGCGACGAGCCGCTGCGTTAACCCTTTGCCCACGAAGCCATTTTAATTATAAATCTAATATAATTGTTCTGGCTTCTTAATATTATTTTGCATTGTATTTAGATAAAAAGTATTTTATGCATATGAAATTTTATAAAATTGGGGCTCGTAGCAATGGTTTTACAGGTAACAATTTTTTAAATATAAACTATATTAACCCCTTGATGTACTTCACAGTTATTGAGATTGGGAATTATTGAATTAATATAAAATTAAAAAATAGAGCGATAAAGAGAGAAAGCTAGCAATAAAGAGAAAAATAAAGAGAAATAGCAATAAAGAGAAAGAGAGAGAGAGAGAGAGAGACAGTAAGAAAGGAGAGAGAGAAAGCTTGCGAGAGAGAGAGAGCGAGAGAAAAAGAAAGAAATAGAGCAATAAGGAGAGAAAATTAGCAATAAAGAGGAAACAGAAAGCTTGCGAAAAAGAGAAAGAAACAGCAAGAAAGAAGAAACAAAAAGAGAGAGAGAGAGAGGACACGGTAATTGTAGGAACGCGTACAGGCTGCATCAGAAATCAATCGCGGCTACATGCGAAATCGGCGGTCCCGCAAGGATAAATAACTCGTCAACACCGTGGGTGTTTTGGGCTCGCTCGAAAGTCGTTAATTTTTAACACGCTCGAAAATACACGCGTGAACGAGGTCGAATCGCTGGGGAATGCAGTTTTTAAATATTTTCCCCATTCTCTGGCTTCGCCCTCCATGCCCGATTACTACCGGCGCGGCGCAGTGCGCACCGTGTCCTCGTCGCAATTATTCTCCTCTTTCCGAAAAAAAGCGTCGAAACGGTGATTTCAATATTAACGCGGGAACGTAGATTCGCGAGCGTTATTACCGCCCGTAAACTTTCGAATATTTTATGATCAGCGCAACGACGATTCGGAATCGTCGTCGGGATACGGTGAGCCACGAATATAGTACGAATGCTTTTTACAGCGACGAGATTATGCGCAGAGTTTTCAGAATTTTTCAGAAGTTTTTCGAATTTTTAAAGTCTCGTTTAGTTTTGTTTATTTGGAATTGGTGGATACCTGAGATCGTTTCAAGCAACTTTTTCCTTTACAGAAATTTTCTCCGTGGCATTGTTAACGCGTTATTAACGAAAAACATTGACCAATGAGAAGCGAGCTCCAATGGCGTGAGGCGAGCGAGCCAGCGAGCGGACGAAGTACAGTCTTTCTCCTTAATTTTATATTAAAGGAATTCTCCTGAAACCTTTTTTTTCAGATCAGTAATAATAACGGACTTACTCAGATGTGCAAAATAATTTTTAATAATTTTTTTATGTTACTAAAAATAATTCCTTAGGTTATTTGAAGTAACTTTTTCTTTTAGAAAAATTTTCTCCGAAGCATTGTTAACGAGTTATTAACAAAAAAACAGTAACCAATGAAGGGCAAGCTCGTCTGGCGGCCGATCGCGTCTATCGAGCTCGCCTCTCATTGGTCACTGTTCTTTCGCCAATAACTTGTGAACAAAGCCGTGGATTGCATTTTTTCCAAGGAAAAAGTTGCTTCAAATGACCTCAGTATAATAACCTCCACATAATCTCAAAATAATATTATAACCGAACTAAGTACAATTTCGCTCATTGGCTCAACCTTGTCGCGACAGCGTTACTCGCCTCTGATTGGTCAACGTTTTCCATTAATAACTCGTTAACGAAGGCTCGGAGAATATTTTTGTAAAGGAAAAAATTACTTGAAAAACCATAA